>NW_010182132.1:0-11462 GCF_000695765.1 Mesitornis unicolor
GGCTGGCCGCGGGGACCGGCACGGTTGGGTGCGTGGGACCCTTCGCCTCAGTTGGGGATAGGGGGCGATAGGGTAAATATGCGAAATTTGTGTGGAAAGCCGGATAAAGGCAGGTGTTCTGCAGGCAGCCCTGTCCGGCTGTCGGATCGCGGCGGCGGCGCGGGCCGTACCGGCGTGGGCAGCGTGAGTTAACGCGGTTATGCCCCTGGCACAGGGGCCTGTAGCCTTCGGGTCAGAGCAGCAGTTTCTGCCGCAGGCATGGTGGTTCGCCTGGGTCCCTCTGCAAAGGCTGCTCCCACCCTCCAAAAATGTAAAATAGCGGTGTATTTTGTCTCTATAGCTGCAGGTCCTGTTCCTGCATAGCTGGACCTGAAACACAGCTTGTGTGAGATCGTTAAAAACTGCTCTCTAAATACAAAAGTTAGGCTGGTCTTAACTTTAATCATAAAGAATACTGACAGCTGCCCTTGGTTTTCATCTCTCTGTTGTTTGCTTCTTTTAAGCTTCTCTGATGAACTTCTGTCTCATGGCATCTTGACACCACTGACTGCACCCGTTGAAGGAATGGTAGTGAAAGAGGGCTCCTGCAATTATGTGGCACCCCAGGGCATCTCCTCGGTTGTCAAGTATTATTTAAAACAGTCAGGTAATTTTTGAGATGCATTTGTATGAAATGAAAGGTTTTAATTGTTGTGGTTTCGACAGCGTTCTTGAACTGTCTTTTACATTTGAATCTCCAATGAGAATGTTCAAGTTCTTTGTTTGTTTGTGTGTCTTGAAGTTGCTCAGATGGATAAACATGACTGGGAGCTCTGTGAATTTCCAAGTCCTGTACACGCTTCGCTGACTTCAGATGCACTGCTGGCGTATAAAAAACTCCATACAAATATAAAGTCTGAAGGATTAGGGGCCAAGCTTCTAGTTACAACGTTGGCTTTAGTATATCAAAGTCAGACCTAACACAGGACAGATAATTCAGCGAGAGTGAGATGATGGCTGAGAAGAGATTTGAGTTACAACTTGAATGAAGTGTCTGGATGTTTTATCGTGGGCGTATGCTTAAGTGAACTGCTCGGTTAAACAGCACAGTTGGGAACGTGGCAGTAAGCTCTGTCCTGTGTTTTGCAGAAATGAGCACTTATGTGGTATGTGAGCCTACTGTGTGGAAAGTCCTTTAAAAAAGACAGAAGAAGGAGATCTTCTCTAATTTAAACTCTAACTAACTGCATGGGGTGTAATGTGGCAGAACCGCGTGTGCAGCTTAGTGATTAATTTAGCTCTGATTTGAAAAACGCTAGCTTTATGAGCATCAACTTTCGTACCTTTCATGTGATTGTATTTGTCTTTTTTTAATTAGCTGGGTTTTTTTAAGACCCTAATGTTGCAAATAATTAACTGCCTTTCTGTATTCTGATATATGAGAGATGCTCACAGGGGCAGCTCTCTGTTTTTTAGCTCCTGGGGGTGTGCTTTGATTGCTTACCTTCTGCTGCCTCCTGCGCTCGTCTAATTTCACTCTGAATTGGTTCAGCTCACTAAAGCCACAGTAAACTAACCTGACAAAGAGAGCAGCTGGCAGCTTCCCATCTGTTTACTGAGCTGAATCATGTCAGAGAGGAGTTAGATGAATATGGGCCCTAGCGTGCGGCCGTGATGGGATCTTCTCAGCTGATGAGGATCCTCTCTTTGAATGTCTCATGCTGGCTGTTAAATTGGTTCAGCCTGATTTGTGATACAGCCCTAAGGCTGTCTCTGTGTGCTTTGCTGTTTGCAGATCACCTGGTTACTAAGGGAAGGTAATGTGCATTTTTCTCTGTGGCATTCACTGTTACGGGTATTTAACAACTTCTTTTCCCAAGCAGGTGCAGATGTCTGCTATGAACAGCATGTAACTCACATCTCTCTCAGAGATGGGAAATGGGAAGTCTCCAGGAAAACGGGACCACCAGAACAGTTTGATGTAGTTATTCTCACAATGCCTGTTCCACAAATTCTTCAGCTGCAAGGTGACATTGTGAACAGTAAGTTTATACTTCAAAACTGCAGGCATTTAGCCTAAAATGGCAATTGAGTGTCTTGTATGGCAAAGAAACACTCGGCAGCCTGAGCTGTCTGTTGATTTCCGCCAGAATAGGGGGAATCTGAAGTTGACAGGAGGTGAAGAATTTCAAGGCTGTGTACGTGGTGGGTGAGCGATAATACCTTGATTGCAAAAGTATCCAAATAGAGACTTATTTTTATTTTTCCATGAGTCAGTTTTTCATCTGCTCTCTAATTTTTTGGGTACTTCTAAAAGAGGACTGGTCTTTCTGTAATTTCAAAACAGTTGGTGAATCGAATGAGATTCTCAAGTGGTCTCCATGCGGTGTTCTCCTTATCGCTACCTCTGTTAATACGTGTTGATGTTTTTCAGTGCTGCCCTTGGTGTGTTTGCAGTAGGGGTGACCCTACTTGAAAAACAACTGCACTGTGGGGAAAATCCCCAGGGCATCTCAGTGACTCTAAAACTCGCATGAAACGCAGAGGTGGAAAAAAGGCCAGGTTGGAATGCTTTGACCTCTAGCTTATAAGAGGAAAGCCTCTCAGACCTTCTAGCTTGTTTGCTCTTTCTGGCTGATCCTGGGGGTTGTACTGCCCAAACATGAGTAAATCTCAATTAACCTCTGGTGATCTCTGGGTCTCTTTAGTTTGCAGAAGAGGAGACTGAGGGGAGACCTCATTCATGGTTATAAATATTTAAAGGGTGAGTGTCACGAGGATGGAGCCAGGCTCTTCTCAGTGACAAACAATGATAAGACAAGGGGTAACGGACACAAACTGGAACACAGGAGGTTCCACTTCAATTGGAGAAGAAACTTCTTCTCAGTGAGGGTGACAGAGCCCTGGCCCAGGCTGCCCAGAGAGGTTGTGGAGTCTCCTTCTCTGCAGACATTCAAAACCCGCCTGGACGCCTTCCTGTGTAACCTCATCTGGGTGTTCCTGCTCCGGCAGGGGGATTGGACTGGATGAACTTTTGAGGTCCCTTCCAATCCCTAACGTTCTGTGATTCTGTGATCTGTTGGGGTGAATGTGTTAACAGTGCCATGGAGGCTTAGAAAGAGCAGCTTGGTGCTGAGAAAGAAGTAGAAGTTCAAGTCTGGACAGGTTTACTGGCTTAGGGGCATGGTCTCGAGTGTGAGGCTTCCAGGGCCAAGAGCTCTAGATGGAGGTGGTTAGAGTGAGCGCCCAGGGGTCTATCTGATGTCACTTCATAGGAACCAGGACCTGTAAGAGGGAAAAGGAGTAGCGGGGAAGAGAACGATGGGTGGCAGCAGGATGTTGATCTGCAGCACAGCTTCTTAAGATAGCAAAGAGAAAATTGATGTCCGATCTCGGTAAGGAAGATAACTTTTTTCATTACAGCTTCTTATTTTAATCTTCATGCCTAAAGGCATATATATACTGTAAGAACAGGACTTCTCTGCTATTTGTTTTTCTATAAGCTCTCTCATTTTCTGTGTCCCTTTACCATGGAAAGTAATGGTATCCTCACTGAATTTTTTTGATTGAGTGTGCTCTTTGACGTCATGCTCTGAATCATATAAGCAGAGTGAATGTGTAGCCATCCTTTCCATAATTATGTATTTTCTTTTTAATAGCCACGTGTGTACTATTTGGATACATATAGATACACTAAACTACTGTTACGAACATTGACTGCAAATTATTTTTCTTGGGATAATTGGATCCTTTCATGCCCAAAGAGGGAGCAGATCCCCTTCAGAAGATGTAGTTAAGATGTTCATTCCACTTGCTCTTGGAGTGCTGATGCTGTCAGATGTTTTCCACAACAACCTTTTCTTACTCTTCTGTATAACTGCAGGATTGACAGCAGCAAGTTTTGTCTTCTCCTCCCCTTCTCCCCATTTCTCTTCCTCACTCTGCCTATACCCTGTATGAGACTGGTTTCCACATTTCCAGCCAATTGTTAATTCTTCATCTTGGGCAGTAGGATTGGCTCCCCATACCCTGGAGTTCCTGAGCATTGGAGCTATTGGCTCCTTTAGTACAGTTCCTTTAGGCTAAGAAGTGAGGGGAAGATAGGTGAGGAGAATGTAAGGAAGGTGTTTCAGAGCCCAAACAGATGTTTTTTGACTTGCAGATGGTCAGGGTAGGTCACTGTATCTCTAAATCTCAGCCTTATATTGATTGCATGTCGAAGAGCTGAGTGTTGCTGACAGAGAATGAGGGTTTCCTGGATCCACCTCTCTTGGGTTTTAAGATGCAATTTCATGTTAACCTCAGGATAGTTAACTGTGGACAGCTGCCAAAAGGAAGAGTTGTCCTCTCTCATCCACACTGACCTGCTTTTGCCTCTGTCAGCAGCAGTGAGTAGGTACCACAGCAGGAGTCACATCTGCTCCCTGTTTTAACCCAAAACTGACTGGTGGTACAAATGAATATGTTAGTTTTCACTTGGCTATGCAAGTTGATCTGACTTCTTGAGTGACTGCCTGGTCACTGGTGTTTGCCTGCACATATGCTGAAGCTGCGTCCTTACCCAAGAAGCAGTCAGTCATCTGTGTGCTCTGATCTTCCAAATCCAGAGACAAAATCTAGTGATTCTAATGGAAAACGTATTTGTGCATTCCCATTGTACAAACTAGCAATTCCAACTGCTCCTGGAAGGGGAAGTTCCTGCTTCTTGTTGCAAACTTCCCCCTTGCTGTCACTCAGCGGTGGGAGGAATCATTTTGCAAAGAGGGATGTGCAGAGTTGGAGGAAGAGGAGGACTTCCTCCTCCTAGCACCAGCAGCCTGGGCAGCCAGCTCAAAGGTCATGTGTGACTGCACTGAGACTGCAGGCAAGGGGGCTTCAAGTAAAGGGGGATCAGGATTTAGGAGTACAGCTGCCTTCATTGCTGATCTTAGAGGCCTTTACTATATACTAAATGAAAGACATGGCCTTCCCCCTCGCTGTCACTCAGGGGTGGGAGGAATCATTTTGCTGCTGTTCTCATGCTACTGCTGAAAAGAGGGATGTGCAGAGTTGGAGGAAGAGGAGGACTTCCTCCTCCTAGCACCAGCAGCCTGGGCAGCCAGCTCAAAGGTCATGTGTGACTGCACTGAGACTGCAGGCAAGGGGGCTTCAAGTAAAGGGGGATCAGGATTTAGGAGTACAGCTGCCTTCATTGCTGATCTTAGAGGCCTTTACTATATACTAAATGAAAGACATGGCTTGGTGCCTTGTGTTATCAGTCTCAGTTGCTGTTGTGGTTTGTGATGAGCAGTGTCAATGGGGCAAACTTTGGCCATTTCACGTGTTTTTGACTGTAAGTAGCCATTACTGCACGCCCTCTTGTGCTTCAGTGTATCAGCCTTACTTTGACACCTTCTTCGTTAGATGCAGCTGGTTTAGCAGTCTTCCATACCCTCTATAATTTTCTTCTACCACTTTTCCCATCTGAGCTTGCTCTCCGAGATGCCTTTTCACATCGGTTTGGCTGCACACTGGGGACTGAACTGCTAACTGTGGGCCTGTGCCAAGAACCGTTTCAGCCACTTAGAAATAATTGGATCTATCAGTTCGAAGCCAAATGAAGTTTTAAATGGATTTTGATGAGGCATTGTTGGCGTTAATGTATAGGTAAAGCCTGTAAAATAAGTGAAGGTGCAAAGGAACAGCTGTGTGGAGTAGGTGATGTTTTGATCCATTAGTAAGCGTTGGAATTAGCCTTTGATATTTGCGTAAAAGAACCAGAATTGGAGAGTTCCAGTGAGTAGCCAGAAGTGGTAATTCACCCCTTGCAAGAATTCACCATTTTCCTGTTTGAGCCTCGAGGTTGACTGTCACATTGGTACTTTCCCCTTGCTTGAGGATATTTTAGTTGTCTGATTATTGTGTTTTTAAGCAGTGGTCCCGTAGATGATTGCTGTAAACACGCAGTATGTTACTTTAACAACAGAACAGTTTGGACACTTGAGTTTTCACCCATGCTGTGAGATGTGTCCTGAAATTTAGCCTTCTATATTTGTTGTTAGGTGCTTCCAGAAAAGCATCCTGCAGAAAACAAATGAGATGAGGCTTACCAATTAGACCAAAAGGACAACGAAGCTGGTGAAGGGTCTGGAGCACAAGAGTTATGTTAAATATGTTTTTGAATTTTGCCAGCATGTATCAATTCTTAACTGAGAGGAGATGGGGAAGGAAAGGACTTGCTATGGCCAATCTTTTTAGATTTTTTTTCATCTTTAGTAATCTCTTTCAAGATTTATTCATTCCTTCTACTGCCCAAATAGACCTATCAGTTGCATATTTAACAACAGTAGAGACAGAATTAGTCTATTAGAATTAATGATGCTGCTGAAAGCTTTGAAAGCTCTTAAACTACTGAAGTTGTTTGAACTGGTATTCTGTGAAAGAGGATTTCTTAGAGCTCTTTGATTCTGGTATCTGATCGCATTACTCCTCACTGATTTGATTTGGTTGGTTTCCATTCAGAAATTGTGCGTCCCCTGTGTTGATTTTGAATTACAGTAGAGTCACCAAACAAAATTAATAATAATAATAAAAATCTCTTCGTAATGTCTTCATTTTTCCTCTGCTTTCCTTTTTTTACATAACATGTGGTATGTGAAGGGTTAGTAACTTTCTATGCTTTTAAAATAATTGAGTGCTAGTATTGGGTTGAGGCAGAAGGGGAAAAGGCGTCTGCTCCTTGCAACATGTTTGGAACAACAATAGGTGGCAGCAATCAAATGATGTTTTCATTTTGAATAACTGAATTAAATTTAGCGTGCTTATTTGTATTTGAGCTTTGCGTATTTTGGTAGTAAATACTGTGGCTGTGCAGAAGGTGAAAGGAAAATGAATAGATGTGTTTCTGAGATTTGTAATGTAAATTCGGTGTCAGAAAAGCAGTAAATTTACTTAAAAACAGGATCTTCGCAAATGAAAGGACTAGATTTTGCAAATGTTCATTATCTAATAGTATTTCAGATGTGCTGGACTGTTAGATTGGCTGTTGATGTTAGAAGAATCCTAGATTTACATACCAGATTCCGTATGACCACAAAGCAATATAGTCCTTTTTTTTGGTGCATTTTAAAATCAGATCGACAAAGTTATTTATCAGTTCTGTTTTTAGTAAGACATTTGCAACATGGCAATTAAAGATGGCAGTGATTTGCAGCAGTTTTTATCCGTGTTCAGAATGTTTTCGACGCGTTACTGTACTTGGAATTTAAAATTACAGTTCTGCGTGTTTAATCTGCTAATAAAACAGAATGGCTTGGCTTTTGTTTCAGGCTTGACCTATTTTTTTTTTTCCATCTGTGTGAATGTCCCACATGTTTTAAATAATACAAGCTGATGAGAAGATACGAGTGAAATAGGACTGTATTTACGTAGGGAGGCTTTATTATGTGAATTAGGAAAGCATAGCTCTGATAATTTTTCATGAGTCCCAAGTTCTTGCTGAGCACTTTGTGTCTGTGTTTAGTTTTGAATAGGATGATGATGAATTCTGAATTTTGTAGTTCCTGTTCCAATCAATCTCAGCAGGCCTTATTAAGGCTTTGAGCTTTCTCTCATTACCTAATATATCTATAATGTCTCCTGTAAACATACGCATGGATTTTTTAGTTCCTTATCAGACCTTAGGAGCTGAGATCGCACTGTCAAAATATTTGTGCTTTCTGGAAATCCGAGCAGTTATTACTTCTGCATGGCAGTCGCTGTGGATATTAATGTGGTCCTTTAAAACCCTCCATCAGCCTTTAGAGCAGGTGAAGTTGTGTTCTCTGCCTTATAGCCTCCCATCATCTTTAACAGCTGCTCCCTAAGGGCTACTACAGCTGGAATTGCCCATCAGGAAAAGTCAAAGTAGGCCGTGTGTGTTCTTAAGTGTGTGTTTGACTCAGACTATTTTTAGGTGTTTTTTTATATGCAGAGTGTTTATAAAGGTCTTGTTCTGCAGCTATTAGTTGATAATCTATCAAAAGCCTATGTGAAATCAAATAGGCTACCGCACTGATTCCAGTCACCCTCTTTGTCTGAGAAGTGTGAGGATTAAACCAGAAGTGTGTGAGCATGAGGGATTTGAAAAGGAGAATGAAATAGAATATATACTAAAGGACTGCTTTGCATGTTTGTTGTTGTCGGTCAATACTGCCTGCCTTTGGTAGAAAGCTGAAACTTTGATTTGACAGAGTAAAACAGAAGGAAGGGGGGAAATAATGCAGTGCTGGAAGAGGAAAATGTGCTGCCTTTTGCCTTCAGACATGGAGACAACAGGGCAGCTGCTTCCCAGGCCGGGGGAGCCCACGTTAAATCCTTTGGCCAGACCAGGATGACAGCTCTTAAACATAAACCCTGCAGAGAGGGGCTCACTCCATCACCACATCTTTTCAGTGCCTGGTTGCAGAAACATTTCTTCCAGCAGTGCCTATCACTTGTTCTACCCTACCTCCAGCAAGTCAGCTCTATCAGCACAACTGTCTATGAGACCACAATACACAGGACAAACCCCGAACCCATCCCCCCTCAAAAAAGATGGGGCAGTTATTTTTAGCAGGATCAGTGGTGCGATCTTCAGTTCACCATGTGGCCCACAGACTTAGTGGCCCATTTTGTGCTTTCAGCAAGGGTAGGAGAGCAGCACAGGGGCTGTGCGAGTGATTGAACTGTATGAGCAAAGAAATGCTTGTGAATTCTAAGCTTAGGTTTCCTGTGTGGTCCCAAGAGAGGCTCAGAGCCCCTGTACCTTAAACTGGTAGCAGATTGTGCTGATTTAGCTAAACTGTTTGCATTTTTTAAAATGACTTCTGGTATGTAAGGAAGGCAGTGCTGCTTTTGTGTATTGATACGTGTAGTTCAGCCTGATCTGGTAATCTGTAATTGCTGTAACTCGGACATGCTTCTCTTCCTGTCCCTGCTGCCTATGCTGGTTGGCAGAGTGCCTAAATACCAGGGGACTTGATCACGGGAACTTTATTTAAAGCTTGTTTAGCTTCTTTATGACATAAAGTAGTGTATCTCAAAATAGAGAATGGGATCCCAGGAATATCAAACCAGTTAAACATGAGCCCATGTGCTGTGCACACATTAGGGTTTTTTTTGGGTGGTTTTTTTTTCCTAAATAATGAAGGTGATGGTATTTGAACACAGGACGTACTTGGAACAGAACAAATAAATGCTCTGAAATTTGTTTATCTCAGCGATAAACACAGATACGTCTCAGTTTTTCCCAACGGCAGGCAGTCTATGGTACTGTCCAGGGACTGTGTTTAGATAGAGAAATCTTTCCAGAGCTGCTCTGCCATGAGCCTAAAGCTCCCTGCCAAAAAAATGTGACCAAACTGAGCAATTCTGAAACTTCTTTATTTCTGTCTTGTGGGACATGCATTTGATAAGCTGATGGTTTCTGTGTTGTAAGTGGCCTGGATGTGCTACTAAGAACTTATTCTTTAGTAAGTCTAGTATAAGGCATTTATATCAGCCTTGAATTTTTAGGTCCTGAATCTAAAATGGCTTTGATGGTTGATATTGAGAAACAATGATAATGTACATCTCACCTCTCCCTTTGAGTAAAGTCTTTTTTTGTTTGATGTTGTGCTCTCGGTTTTTTTGGGGAGGTGGGGGAAATGCATTTAGAAAAGCTCTCCTTCCTTTCCTGTTACCACACCTGCTCAACATACTTGGGAGAGAAACGTGTGAAGGTGACCATAGGCTGACTTTGACTTTATCACACAGAATCACAGAATCGCTCGGTTGGAAAAGCCCTCTGAGATCATCATGTCCAACTGTTCCTGTCTACCCCCTAAACCATATCCCTAAGTACCTCATCTACCCGCTCCTTAAACACATCCAGGGATGGTGACTCCACCACCTCCCTGGGCAGCCTGTTCCAGCTTCTGACGACCCTCTCAGGAAAGAACTTCCTCCTTATCTCTAACCTGAACCTCCCTTGGCACAGCTTGGTGCCGTTTCCCCTTGTTCTATCCCCATCACCTGGGAGAAGAGACCAGCACCCACCTCTCCACAAGCTCCCTTGAGGCAGTTGTAGGTGGTGATGAGGTCTCCCCTCAGCCTTCTCTTCTCCAGGCTAAACAAGCCCAGTTCCCTCAGCCGCTCCTCATCAGGCTTGTTCTCCAGAGCCCTCCCCATCCTTGTGGCTCTTCTCTGAACACGCTCCAGAATCTCCACATCCTTCTTCTAGTGAGGGGCCCAGAACTGAACACAGCACTCGAGGTGCGGCCTCACCAGTGCCGAGTACAGGGGGATGATCACCTCCCTGGCCCTGCTGGTCACACTGTTTTTAATACAGGCCTTTTTTTATAGCCTTGGTTTTGATGTCAAATCTACAACTCAAACTATTGCTTTTATGGAGTTGAAAACCTCTGAAAAGTCTGGTGCAGGTTTGCATGCAGTCTTGACATTTAAATGCTTGCTTTGGGATTTTCTTTTAAATTAGTGCTGCAATCAAATAGGCAGACAGAAGTCTTCATTGGAATGTGGTGGTTTTTTTAATGCTGTGTGCATTTTAATATAGTCTCATAGCTTAGGCAGTGCCTCTAAACTCGATGGGTTTTTGTGCATTTCTAGGGGTTTTTAATAGTTGCTGGCCGCTTACTGTACTGTAATAGAGACCGTTGTATGTAAAGATTATCTTCACCTAACACAGGTATGTCTGTGAACTTTTAAGTTACTTTTGCAGTCCCCATCTAGATTAGAGCAGAAAAATATATTAACTTTAAACTTAATGAGATTTTGGCTCCGTTGAGTCAAGCATAAAATTTGTGTTTTGAGCACAGTCAGCTTTTCACACTTGGCATCATAATTTCCAAGAATGTTTGGTATGCTTTTCTATTAAAAAAACCCTAGGTAGGAGTAACCTATCCTCAGACACTTTTTGTAGAAACGAAGTCCTGTTCCTTTTCCCGTGCCATCAGGTGAGATGATGTAGACGGTAGAGATTTTTCTTTTGCAGAAGCGTTGCTATGCACATTGTCAGCCTTAAAGGTGTTGGATGGGTCCACTCACTGTTGTGGCTGAAAACTAACTCTAGGGGAAAATACCCCACAGCTAAAAAGGTTTGTGTCTGTGTCAGAGCTGAGCAAACCTGTGAACCCCTTCTGGGTTTAGAAATTTGCAGTGGTGTCAGTTGGAGCTGGCTGTGAAACTTTGGATGCAGACGTGTTTCCTCTGGCCCCTCTCTTGCTGCTGTTCTCTGTTCCTTGCCAGATTAAAAGCTGGGTCAGTTCCTTAATCCTCTTCCCTGTGTGGCCAGCAGTCAGCCATGAAACCCCACCGAAATTAGGCTTGGGGAGGTGTAGTAGCAGAAAAGACCAGGTAGCGCTGGCAGTGGCTTGTGTTGTCAGAGAAGCTGAGAACAGTGGGGTTTTTTTTCTATAATTTGCATCCGAAATATTATTATATCCTGTTGGTATTGTAGCTGTGTTGTGTTTTGGATTTGCCTGCAT
>NW_010182133.1:0-39190 GCF_000695765.1 Mesitornis unicolor
TAGCCATTTTGGTGCGATTCCGTGACAGATAACCAAGTCTAACAAGCCAGAAGGCTAAGCTTTACACTCACACACCTGGAGAGACACTGTCCGTTTTCAATCAGGCAGAAAGGGTTGATCGTTATTCCTTGGAAGGAACTGATCCTTGGTCTTGTGGAGCTACCATCAATAGAGTCTCTTTAGTCTCAATTTTTTTCCTTTATGAGTATGATATATTTTCTTATGAGCTTTTTTACTCCAAAATACTTGAGCTGTTAGCTGTTAGTGTCTCAACAATTACATTTCTATCTCTTGTCTTTTGCTTTTCTTCTCTTTCATGGATTTAGCTCATATCCTTTGTCACACCTTGTCACAACTTTCTTAGTAAAACCGAGTCAAGATCACACAGCTGGACGAAAACAGTGCTTGATCATGGGTAGCTGAACATCTGGGTCGAAAATTCCACATTAGATGAACCTGATTAAAACTCCTGCATAATTCTTTACACCCATCAAGCATCTTAGAAGAATATGTATCTCGTGTATATCCCTGTATGTGACTCATCCTTGAGAATAAATTATTATTCTTTTTTTGGTGTGTTTTTTTTCTGATTATTACCTTGAGCTACTGAAAAGAATTCCTAATGATGCATGAGGAGAGACCTCCAGTATTCATTTACCAACCTGAGGAGAAATTTCACAGGATACAGAAGACTAAACTGAATCCCTGCAAAGAAAGATAATAACATACAATTTGAGCATGCTTTGTATATGTGCACTGGAGGCATCTAGATATTCTGAAGTAGTCTTCCAGTAAGAAAGCTAATTTATTTTTTTTTAAGTTGGATCTTAATCAATATATGCTGTGCCTGTCTGTAAGAGCATAGATCTGCACTGATATCCTAGGATAATTCCTCCAGTCCTGCATGATATATTAAAAAAAAGCTGTAACACAGTGAACAAAGAAATAACTCACTGAGGAATATGTAAAAACATACATGAAAATTAATATTACAGCGCCCCACATGTATTGATCTTGACATGTCTTTTGCTTTTTTTTGGTAAGTCTTCATTTAAAGAGCATTAATTGATTCAGGTTAGCATTTAAACATGTTTTATTTTGGCCTGAGTAAGCCAATAGTTCAGTACTGAAGGCTGCACTGTATGTTTCAGTTAAGATTATTAGCTTTCTTAGTACTTCCATAGATTTCTTTATGAAATGTAGACATGAGAACATGTCACAATAAAATTCAGTGTTTAATTTCAGTGCTCTAGAAAACCTGAGTACAAACTTGTGCTTGCTAAGTCAGTCAGCATTATTTTATAACTAAATTTGCCCTGCCCTTCCAGTGCTTCTAGAATGTCTTTTTAGCAATTGTCTGAATGACAGACATCTATTCTGATTATGCTTGAAGGATTCCCTGGGTTACTGTAACAACAGATATGAGACAAACAAAAGTTTTGTCTTAACCTGTTTCATTTGTGCCAGAGTTGAAATTGTGCCTTTTCTAACGCCATTGTATTAAAATTCTGCAAACATTTTATTTTCCATTTCTACTGACTGAAATAATGTTTACTTCATGGAACACAATTCTCAGCATTTATGAAGAGGTCACACAATGCATATTTTTCAGAAGAATATAACAGTCTCAAAGAATAAATTTAATGCACACATATATAATCAGTAGTCTGATATAACTCTAGTTGCCAGTCTCTGGTGCTTTGTATCCTCCTAGCACTGATCAGTCTGTTTACCTATACCTCCTCCTTATTGACTAAGCACTGCATCTTCTTTAAAAACTAAGTGCAGGGAGTGCCAGTGCATTCGTTATTGCTGATTTCTGATGTCAGCATCAGTTGACTAGTTCTAGCACTGTGACATCTACTGACCCTTGTCTGGCACACTCAACAACGGCAAGGTAGAGGTCTGGATTGTCCTTGCTCCTTGTCCCTGGTCTTTGTTCCTTAAGGGAGAGTATTTTCTGGCTGCTTATGTTAAGATGATTTTGAACACATACCTTCAATTTACCAGTGAAAGATTTCTCTTCTAATGTAATTCTAATGCACAGAGGCCTCTAGTCTCATAGTGCTGAGAGGCAGGTCTTCTTTTCAATTTTCCATCAGCATATTCTACTCTTGTAATGTAGTTTTTTCTCAGCTAATGTTAAATATCCCTTTTCTACTTACCAGCTTTTTCATCAGATTGAATAACAGAGGGTAAACTGGAACTCACAGAGTTGCAGGATAAATGTCCATTGAAGAATTTTATTGATGGGTGCAAAACCAAAAGGGATTACCCAAACTTTCCAGTGATAGAAAGTTTGTGTCATGTCATAAGGGTTTTTTTGAGAAGCTACCCAAGCTTAGATCTCTCCTTTTCATCTCTCTCCTCCTATTCTCTGGTTTCTAGGCAAACAAAATTTGACAATGTGAGCAGGAAGAAAGAGTGGGCATCTTAAATAACATTTCCCAAAGTATAGCTTCCTTCCCCCCAAAAAAATAGTCTCTGATACCAAAGTGAAGTTCTTGCACTGAATCACAGTCATTAGGAATCTGAAAAGGTTAAATTAGACACACTAGGTACTCAGTGAGATAGCATAAATATCCCTTTCAATTCCCTCAAGCATTAAAATCGACAATCCTCTGACATTCGTCATGCAAATTTTGGAGTACATTTCCATTATTATTTGTGAACTCAGAGGTCTGACAGAGGAAGAGGAGAATAAGAACTTATGCTTCAACTGGCACCACAATACAATTCAGTTGGTCAACTCATGCAGAATTATCAGTGATTATATTAAACATTAACCATTTAATAACAAATCAGCTACTTGTGAAGTTAGAGAATTCAGTGATAGGATGTCAAATGCCACTCTAGCAGGTGATTAGTATAAATCTGTTGTATTGGGTTTTCTGTGAAGGGATTTTGGTTTTGTTTTTGGTAGTGGAGGAGGGCTATGGACATAGCCCTGTATAAAGCTACCTGAAAAGGTCCCCCTTTATCAGACCCACCTCTGACCAGGGCCAAGCCAATCAGCGCCCTGCAAATTAATGTATTAAAGGGGGATGCAGGGCATGCTCGCTCTCTCTCTGACACTGGCCCTGACCAGCGAGGCCCCAGGTGCAGGTGGCGTGGCCCTGGCCCTACCCCGCTCCAACTTAAGTTTAAGCCCCGCTGCAGCTCCAGCCTGAAAGAGTCAGGAACACTTCAGAACCAACAGAAGAGACCTGCAGCGGAGAAAGGAGTGGGACCTGAGGAGAACGACATTCAAAAACACCAAAGTTTGGTTGAAGGAAGAAAGGAGGTTGGGGGAGGAGAGGGCACAGAGCCAATGTTCCCCCTGCAACCTGTGACGAAAGCTGGATCGACTGTCTGCAGCCCATGGAGTTCACTGGTGAGGCTAGGCCACATAAGCAGGTGGGTGCCCCTGAAGAAGTCGTGATTCCGGGCAGTGTGTGCTGGAGCAGTTCGTGTGTGAGGGAACTGTGACTATGGGCAGACCCAGATTGGAGCTTTGTGGGCTTTTCTCCTGTGGGAAGGGCGCCATGTGAAAGCAGAGGAAGGCTGGGAGGAGTCCTCCCCTACTCCTGAAGAGGAGTGGTGAAGACTGCATGGCATGAACTGACTGCAAACCTCATTCCCATCTGCCCTGCATCCCAGGACAAAAGAGGGGAGGTGAAGAAACTGGGAACAAAGCTGAGCCTGGAAAGAAGGGAGTGGTGGGGGGAAGGTGTTTGCATTTAAGATCTGATTATATCTGTCTTTGTTCTACTCTGATGTTGTTGGTAACAAAATGTTTTTGTTTTTGTTTTGTTTTGTTTTTTTCCTCCCTGTGATGAGTTTGTCTTTTACCTGTGACCTTTTAAATTGTGAGAAGCCCTCCCAGTCCTTATTTTGTCTAGCCCCCTTTTGGGGGCATTGTGGTGCTCAGTTATGCACTGGGCCTAAACCATGACAATTGTCAGCATTTGAAATGGTGTTTCGGACTACAGTTTGATCCCACCTAGCTAGAAATAGATGGAAAGCTGACCTGGTAAAAGCTGACCTAAAAGATTTGATGACTGAATGAGGAACCCTGAGGAAACTTTAACATAAAATTTCTGAGCTGTAATTGCTTCTTGCTGGTTTCCACAGCATATGTCATGTTCTTTCACAGGGAAAAACTTATGAAACAAAGAACTGCAAAATGTTCTGATGAGTAGAGAAAATGTTTTCCAGTGAGAGCTGAGAATGTATAACTTATCAAAAGAAGACTGAGCAGTGACTTGATCAAGGTGTATAAAGATCTTCAGGGGAGGAAAACAGCAGATGCTAAAGGGCTCTTCAATCTTTTGGAAAAAGATACTACAAGAATTAAAACTATTGGAAGTTAAAGCTAGAACAATTCAAATGAGAAATACAACACAGATTTTTAACTATGGGATAAACAAGCATTGGCAGGGATGGAGAGGATGAAAACCTGCAAGAATTGTGGATTTCTTTGTTTCTTTTGTCTTCAAATCACACTGGATGCGTGTCTAGTAAACATACTTTAGATAAACTCATTCAACTACACTCAAAACAATGTAACAGTGAAATCTTATGATCTGTGTGAAACTAATGAGATTAAAGCATATGACCTAAGGTTTCCTTCTGGTTTTAACTTATGACTGATCAATAGCTAGGCAAAGGCTGACCGACTTCTATGTATTTATATTTTCTTGCAGAAACCTGGAGCCCAGACCAATTTAACTACATTTGCACAGCTGTGGCTGACTTAATAAATCCATTCAGTCTGGATCAGAGTCTTGCCTTTCCCATTTTTCAGCACCCACATCACACAGTTTTGTTGGGCTCTTAATCAAAATGCATACCCACGGAAAAGATAAAACTTTTCTCTAGTACAAACCTAGATTGCTGTGGTCTGTGGGTTGGTTATCTCACCTCCAGACTGCAGTGCCCAGATTGCCTCTTGTGTGCTTTTTTCCCAGATGGCCTTTGTGAAGGGCAGAGTCCTTTCTATTCTTCATCTCGCTCTAGGACAACAAAATACTTTAGAGACTTGAATTTCTCCAGCAATGTGAAGTGTGCCATCAGACATAAATCCACATGGCCACCATTTATTAATTTCTCTTACTACTTTGCTTTGCCTGTTTATAATTATGTTAATGAGTATTTCTTAGCCTTAATTTAAAAAGTGAGATTATTCCATAAAATCATGGTTTTCTATATGTATGACCACTTTGACAGTATAATTTACACAAAAAAGCTGGGGTCCAGTGTGCTAGGTAGGATTATGATTCAAAGAGAAATTTAAAATTTTAAACACAGGGCAAATAAAACAGATAAAGGAGGAACTAGGAAAACAGAAATCAGGTGTCAGGACCTAGTGTTCTATCTCTCTCTCTATTTTAGATTTTCCAGAGGGTCTAAATAATAAGATAAAGATCTTCTCTGAAATAGAAGTGGAGTTTTGTATAATGTATTCACTAAAGGTCTACTTGCAGTCTGAGAATTCATTCTTGTGGGTTTTCAGTATGAAAATAGTAAAATTTGGTGTATTTTCTGCTTGCGTTTCGGGAGGCAGTAGAAACATTTTATATGAGTGATTTACAGTATTGAGCCCTTAGTGTGTTACTTTTTCTTTGCCCCTAATCTTTTTCACTTTGAGATCAACAGGACTGTTGTCACCAACTATAGTGGGAATTGAAGACCCCAGACCTTTTTTCCGTTTGTGTTTCTCAGATGTATTCCTGGTGATTGTTAACATGTAAGTCAGGGAAAACAATTTGCTGTTGAACCTGGAAAGTGTGCCTTTTCAATGTAACATCCCCTGGACATTCCTAAATATTGCAAGTGGTAATTAGGTGGTGTACTACTATCTCACAGACCCACACAGACCTGAAGCACATGAAGGTCATCTACTCTATCCCTGTGCCCCAAAGCAGCATCAACAATATCTGTACCATTCCTTGCAGATGTGCATCTAAACAGCCCTTAGAAAGCTCAAGTGATGTGGACTGCGTAGCTGTCTATGGCAGTCTGTTTCTGTACTTCAGTCTCCTCACTGTTACATATTTTCTCCATACATCTATTCCAATTTTCCTCACTGCAATTTTAATCTATTAATTCTTGTTCTATCCTCCCTGGACATGGAGAACAGATTGTTCCTGCCTCTCTGCAGTAGCTTTTCTAGTAGGTGAAGGCTATACTGTGTCTGCCTCAATGTTCTTTATTGACAGCTTAACAAATCCAGTTATTTTATTTTTCTACATTTCTGATTCTCATTGTGCGCTGTCCCTTACCACCTTTAAGTGCCAATATAAAGAAACTGATATCACAACTCCCATTGCACAGTGCAAAGTACTACTTCATTGCTACTTGGGTTATCCTTTTCAATGTTTCTCTTGGCCTATCTGACTTCTCACTATTAGCTTCTGTGTATTAATTTCTCCACTGATCTTTATTTTCTCCAAATTATTTTGACTTAAATACATTTTTGTCTCACAGAATAATTCAAAGTATCATAATTAGGTGGAAAGATACTGCATATTGACTTTGAAAAAATGAATTTCCTTTATTACGCTGCCTTAAAGATATTTTTCTAGTTTTTATTTCCTGGGTGAACACTCTGCTATTGAAGATTAAAGCAGCATGTTTCTCTTTTCTTCCTTATTTTAAAGAACAAAATAATTCACTGTACATAAATATCAGCTTCAGTGTGTAAGCTTCAGTTTTCTTCTGGAGAATATTGATATTACACACACAATGTATGTTAAACCTTTCATTTCTAGGATTTCTCTTCTCTCATACATCTATATTTAAGTTGTTAGCTGAAGTCTTTAAGACTTGGTCTGAAGGTTTTGAGTAGCTCCTTCGAGACTGAAAGAATAGATCTAGAAATGTATAGTGTTTAATACCTCATGGTTGCAGAAAATCCATAGGTGAAATAAATTCCACTGATTCAGCGAAACAGCACCAATTTTAGCTGTTTAGGTTGTAGCACAAGATCTCTAAAGCTTGTTATGGGATCAGGACTTTAAAGTTCCATTCTTGTAAGGAAGTTTTGTATTCAGTTCTACAGGGAAATTAGAAATAAGATTGTGGGAAAACAGCACAGGGACCCTGTTCGGGTCATGAAGCACAGTATTTTTTTACACACAGGCCATTCAGGTAAAAAGAGGAAGGTACTGTGATCCAGCAAGAAAGGTGTTCCAAGTATACATCAAAAGGTTTTGAATGCCTTGTAAGGAGGCTTGTTCATGGTGAGGCAGATATCAGGAGCATTCCAGTTAGCAGTAGTCCAAATAAACTTTTTTAGTTCTTCTTTTCTTTCTAAGTACAGTTAAAAACAAAACTCAGTAAAGCTATACTTTTTGCTCAGCTGTGGAAATAATCTAGCCTTTAATGTTTATCAGCAAGGATATGAAAGCAAGACACCTAAATATTAAATTTTTGTGATACAAGTCCTTTTGTGAACATAGGCCTTAGTATTGTTATGCTTGTTTTCAATTCCTCCTTTCAACAGCAGTCAAGCTCTTTCATGGAGAGATTCAGGTGTGTTCCTCACAGTTTATACCACTTTACTGAACCATAAGAGCTACCTTATTTTAAGACTTTATTATGTTTATCACTTTTCTCAGATTTGATCAGAATATTTCAACATACAAAGGTTTAGTAGAACAAACAGAATTAGATGCATGTTTAGTGCTCATTGCTATAGCACATTGTCTCAATTTAAGGCTCAGGGCAAGCCCAGAGAGCAGGATTTTCTCTCTATTGTCCCCTACCCTCCCAGGGGAGGATTGGAAAAAAGGGAATAGAGAAAAAGATGCTTCGCGCAAGGTTGGAAGTTAAGACTGTAACAAGTTTAATGAAAAACAACAGGGGAAACAAAAAAGGAATTAATAAGGGACAAAGGATATTTAACTATATACAAAACCCGATCCCAGTAGTTCCGAGTGGAAGTGTCCGAGCAATGCCTCATGGCCGCTGTGACCGCTGTGACTCATCATCAGGGACAGCAGCAGTGCTGCAGCAGTGGATGGTGGTGGATGCTGCCGAGCATGTGGAGCTAGGCCCAGCCATCCCGATATGCAACAGAAAGCAACCCAGGAAGCCAGGAAAAGCCCATGAAACCTTGGGCCTCCTTGGTTTTTTATAGACTGTGGCCAGAAAGGGGAGGGAACAGGATTGATCTCTGACCCCCCAGGGTCCTACAGACACCACCTGTCCTTCCCTTTCAGGCTGTTAACCCTTAAACCGTAACACACATGAATACTTGAATACTTGTGTTTCTTGCTGGTTGTATGTAGTTCTGAAAAAAACATTGTTAGAATGACTTCATAACTGTATTGATTGCAAATTTTGAGATAAAGCAAATGAAATGGTTGTAGTGATGAATTATTTAGATTGTTGTCATGTTACTAGGTGTATTGGGTTTCCTTGAGGGGTTTTGTTTTTTTAGTAGTGGGGAAGGGCTATGGGGATAGCCTGTGTAAGAAACTGCTAGAAACTCCTCTGGCTCAGGTTTTGGACTCACCTCTGACTAAGGCCAAGCCAATCAGTGCCTCTGTAAATTTATGTATTTAAGAGGGACACAGTGCATGGCCTGCCCTCTCTTGCCCTGGCCAGTGCAGGCCTGGTGTGGGTAGTGTGGACCCAGCCAAGACAGGCTGGTCTGGCCCGAAGTTAAGCTCAAGCCCTGCTGACACTCCAGCCCAAGAGCTGGGAACTCTTCAATAACCAGCAGAAGAAACCTGCAGTGGAGAGAGGAGTGGGATGTAAGGAGAAAAACTGTGCCGACACCAAGGTCAGTAAGAAATAACAGGAGAGAGGGGTGGAGGAGGTGCACCAGAGCAAAGGTTCCCCTGCAATCCGTGGTGAGAGGGCAGGTTGACCCACCTGCAACCTATGGAAATTCAGTGGTGGAGCAGAGATTCACATGAGAATGCGGCTGCCCTCTGCAGAGGCTGTGACTCCTGTTTACATGCAAATACGTAACCAATTAAAAAAAAAAAATCTGAGTCCATCCTCACTGGGATTGTCTTTTATTTTCATGGTGGAAATTGTGTGAAGGATCCATATTCCTCATGGCTGCTTCAGTGAAAATAGTGTATGCTATTGATTACATAGAGTGCTGAACTGAAATATTAGGTTCTATTAGATGAGCTAATTTATTGATCTGCATTACTGTTAGCTAATTTTTCTCCTTGTTTTATAAGGATGATTATTGATTACTAAATGACTTTAATTTCAGTAAACAGCACAGAGAGTGAGTTAAATTGAGTTATCAATAATTAATTGCTAAATGTTAGCAGATGTTTACATTGATCTTTGACAGGGGGGTTAAATTCAGAAATTTTAAATGCTTCTGGATGTAGTTTCTTTCAAGAATGTCATTAATATTATTATACTCTTATTAGATTCTCTAGTAATTTTAAAGCTAATAATTTAGCTCATTATAACTGGCCCTATCTTCCTGTTACCATCTTGTGATTAACACTATAGTCTAATGACAAGTTTCAGCTTAGTTTAAAATCAGCTGCAAAATTCTGGTTTGCAGATTATCACTTGAAGACCATGCTCTCCTTGCCATTTCAATTCCAAAGTGATCATAAAGTGATCACATTTTTACCAGGGCAAGTAGCAATAGGACGAGGGGGAATGGCTTTAGACTGGAAGAGGGTAAATTTAGACTGGATATTAGGAAGAAATTCTTCACCATGAAGGTGGTGAGACACTGGCACAGGTTGCCCAGGGAAGTTGTGGATACCCCCTCCCTGGAAGTGTTCAAGGCCAGGTTCAGTGGGGCTTTGAGTGACTTGGTCTGGTGGGAGGTGTCCCTGCCCGTAGCAGGGGGCATGGACTGGATGAGCTTTAAGGTCCCTTCCAACCCAAACCATTCTATGATTCTATGACACAAGAAACTAACTGAAGAGACTGAAAAAAAAAATCACTGATGTGCTTAACAAAAATTTACTGCAAATAGTATACTGACTTTACTCTGTTGGACTAGGTGATCTTTAAGGTTCCTTCCAACCCAAACCATTCTATGATTCTATGATAAACATACCAAGGTTACTGTATATATTTCTAACAGGTGAGAAACAATTATTTTTATGTAATTACAAGCTGGTACTATTTAATTCATTTTGACAATTTACATGGATAAAGTAGGAGGATTAGTTTTATATCTTCGAGAGATTCTTTGGTCATTTTGTGGACTGTTTTTGAGACCAGTTTTCCTGAACTCCTGCGTCATTGCCAGGGGTCAATGCTTCCTTGCAAGTGAGGCAGAGTGGGAAAAATATCTATGACTCAACTTCCCTTGTTCCTTGTACAGTGCCAAACCCAGTTTGCTGACGTTTTAAATACTTTGGACTGAGCTCAGTTGGACAGATGTGCACTCTGTTCTGCTTTTGCTGCTGTGAGGATTCTTTGGTAGGGGAGCAGAAAAGGCACCTGAGCATTGTGTGAGTGCTCAGACATGAAAGATACAAAAGGTCATCTGTCAGTGTCCAGCAGACACATATGAAGATTTATCTTCACTCACCAAGGTGTAAGCCATAACAATGGGAGGTTCTCTTATGGTGGTTATGTCCAGCAGGCTGTAGAGTACCAGATGTTTGTTATGAGTAGTGAAACCTAGCTGATCTCTTAGCTTCTCTTTAGTTAAAAACATCAGCAGAATTAAGACAACTTCTGCATCAAAATTCCTCAGGAGATGAAAAGATTTGATGAATAGTAAGTATGTCAAAAAGACAATGTTTCATTTTGGACATGCTGAAATATTTAGTTTCTGAGGCATTGCAAGATTAAATTCTTCAAATCCTTGTTCAAATTGTATTCACCAGCAAAAATTAGAGGTGAAGATGATGATGACAATGAAGACTCCTTAAATACTGCCCTGAAGTCTATTACTCCAGTAGGAAAGATCTTTTAGTACCTCCTGCCTTTGGTGGTCTGAATTCTTTGTCTACTTCCTGAGCTAAGTAACTTCTGCATCCAGTCAATGACAGAAACCTCTGGAAGCAGCATAGATGTGAAGTGCTGTATTGGCAGAGTGTTTGTGATGTCAAATAACTGTAGTAACCCATACTGCTTTTGAGTCAAGGACAGGCAGATCAGGACTTTCTTAAATGCTTTTTGTGGTACACAAAGATAGGCCATCTCATGCTATAAACTAGATTCTTTAATTCACAGGTCATCCTAGTAGTATTTCTTTACACCAAAGGTAGAAGGTAGTTGTAATGAACAGCTTTAGGCTTCCATAAGCCTAGTGTAATTCTTCTATATTGCTCAGCTGAGTGGTTATTTATGATTTTTTTAATGGAGACATAGTAAAACAAAGGGGAATAATATATGGCTGGGAGGGAAGTTTTAACCTGAATTAATTCAGCTCAGATATCATTAAGATATTGGGCATTAAAAACAAACAGATATGCAACAAAAAAAAAACAACAAACAGCAAAACAAAACACAAAAACAAGCAAGAACCCTCCCAAGGATGAAAAAAAAAATACTTGAAAAGAAGAAAATTGAAGATTAAAATTTCCAGCATATTTACAGGGTTGCAATTTACTTAAAGCTTTGTAACACATACTTTGTTCCAAATCCATTACATTCACTCAAATGCATTTTGTAACTGACAGGCCAGTACCACAAGTTACAAAATCACTGATGTCTTTTTTTCTCCAAGTTATTAAGAAATTTCTCTGCCAACTCTTGTTCATTAAATCTTCTTGTTTGATTTCCTACTGTGATGATTAAAGTTGCTGGATGTGGAATCCCACATCTAATATTTCACTCTTTTGGTTTGTTGTTTGTTTTTTTTTCCCCCGTCTTTAAAACCACCAAACTTTTGTGTCTGGCAGCTGTTTCCTCTGTCATATCAGCATATATCTTTATCCCAGTCATCTTTTAAAATAGTGAAGTTCACAGTTCTTCCCTTTACTTCTGAATTGCATCTATCTTGTAATTTATCTTAGAAGTGTTTCCAGAAGGGACTACAGAGCCACTGTCTGCAGACACAGAAATTAGAAAGCATTAATAACATTTGGTATCCAAGATCTACAAAAACAAGAGTTTAGCTGGCTCCATACTTTCTAGTTGCTCATCAAACATAACATAAAACTACTAAAATACATGGGGAAAGATAATAAAAAGAGTACTGTTTGTATAGCAATAGCAGGCAATATTTCTAACTAGAATCACAGCAAGGCATTGGGAACCTCATTAATAACCGAACCACAGGGTTAATCTAGCGGAGAAAAAAAGATGGGAGGATAAGGTGCCTACATCTGTGACTGGACTAGGTCCTAATTCCCCATAGTTTCAGAAGGGTCTAATTGTACCAAGTATTTCTCTCTCTCCTTCTCCTTAACTCCTTTTCTTTGTGAAAATCACTTTAACAGTGGAGTATTAGGTATTAATGCATGAAACAACTTACATTTTCTTCAGAGGACTTAATTATTACTTCTCATATTATAGTTTTTTTCTATATATTCCACTTCAAAGTTTATTGAAATAACAGTTTTCCATTTAATTCTATAGATTCTAAGTCTATAAAGCTAAAATTAATCTTGCTGATTTTGATGTAATCTCAAGTTATATGTCAGATCATGAGTAGGGATAAGACAAGAAGCAAACACCATAACTATTCTGTAATTACATATTTATTGCAGTTTATGCAACTAGACTCTAACTAATTACTAATGTTTCTTATAGCACGGATAGTCCCATTTCTGCTTTCTAACATATTCTTTCATATTCCTACACATCCATTGTAAATGTAATTGCATGATGCAGTCATTTACAGTGCAACTGCCGTCATTTATGTACAGAACTTTGCAGTTATGCTGATGAATTGTTAATTACCTGGACCAGAATACATAGCTACCCCAATGTATACACTATACTAGTCTTAAAAGCCAGCTATCAAGTAACTCTAATGCTTTCAGTAACTAATACATTTATCTACCACATCTTAACTTCATCTCTAGATAAAGCCAATAGATTTCAGTATAGAGAAGGGTTTGGTTCAGCAAGATAAAGGGTGGCAGGTTTTGGCCACAGGCAGATAATAACTGTAATTTTGCTTTGTAATAACTTTGTAATACCAGTGGAAATTAAATAAGATAGTGGGATGAAAGACTTGTCAGCAGAGCTCAAAAACTCTCCTTGTGATCTTAGAAACAGACTGTAGACATGCAAAAATACTAACTGTCTTCTATGTTTTTTAGTTACCAGTGGATAAAACTTGCCTGAGGACGCTTTATCCAATGTGTTGTACAGACAGAAGTATAATGCCAGGTATAGATTGCTGAATCCACCTCTGGGACATGGCTTTCCTTCAGGTGTTTCAAAAAGGAATGATAGCTTACAGACAGTGTATGATTGCCTATCAACAATATATTTTGGATGAAATACGAATATTTTTTTCTGGAAAACTTTAAATAGGTACTTTCTAATGCCAAAGTACATTCTAAAAGTGGATGAGACTTGAGCTCCTCTTCTTTCTCATGTCTCAGATTTAATTATGAGCACTATACTGATCCAGCAGTGTACAGCTGGATCAGCAATTCTGTATACCTGAAACCAACATTACTAAGTGTCAGTGTTATATTTCACTATATGTGGTATTCAGTGTACATCATCATCATACCCTTAAACCTTCATGCTATAGCTCTTACCACCCAGGCTCAATGTGTCTGTCCTATGGACTCCCACCCCCTGTCCACAAGCGGGGCAGAGTTCCCTGCCTGATCTCTTCCCCTTCGGTAAGTGGAAGGAACTGAAAGCAAGTCACATCCCCATTTTTCTGCTCCCAGCAAACTGCTGAAGCAGAGAAGCATTTCCTTACATGTACTGCCAGCAGGGATCTGAAGGCTTCAGGAATTCCACTAGGAGTAGGCACCAGTCCCCAAGGAAAATTAGATCAGCTCCCTGCTCTTGCTTGTGCTCCTACTTGTACTGTCCTGATATTTCAGGGGTTCTTGTCCATAGCCCTTAATGGTGGTGTGCCACCACCTGGGGATATGATGGTGCATTCTGGTATTGTTTTGATGAAGGACTCAGCTAGCATCACCCACTGTTACGCAGACTTTTTGCATGATTGCACACACCATTAAACCTGCAAATGGGATTCAGAGATCTGTGTGACGTTTAAGGCATTGAGTGATATACGGGGACAGTTGGAAGCTTGTGAGGAGGACTCACAAAATCCTTTTTTTTTAATGGAATAACCTGAAATGGCTGAACTATTTTTAGTTAGTCCATGGATTGAAAACTCACAGCTTTTTTAGCTACCCCTAGTGTGTGGGAAACAAAATCATCAGAATAGCTGGGCTAAAATAGGCAACCACTTCAACCATCCCAAAATGGGAAGGATTCACATGTCTTTACTTAAAAAAAAAAAACCAACAAAACCAAAGCCACAACTGGGTACCCCAAACAGAAATATATTTAGATCTATAGTTTATTTACAAACATAGAGATTTAATCTAAAATAAGTTTCTGTTGTAATTTTCATGTCAGCTGAAATATTCCAAGAACATCAGAAACTCATGTAAACTTTGGAGCTACTGAAGACAATCTGCATGTGACTTACAGAGTTCAAGATAAAATTTGACTAAACTCCTAACATTTTCATTGTTTATCAGAAATGGGCCAAACCTCCAAAGCTTTTGAGGTTCACACACTGCTAAGGAAACTCCTGCCAGAAGCTTTGTATCTCATTTAAAAATCTATATTTAAGCCACAAGTCAAATGAAAACATAAAAAATATAATTACAGCCTATAGTGTATTCTTTAAATGTATATATGTTTTCTCATTTAATTGACAGTGGAAATTATTGGTCGGGTATTATTTTAAAGAAAAACAACATAATGTTCTGTCAAGCTGAGTATGTTCACACAATGGAAGCTTAACTTTGTTTAGGCATGATAGCTGTGGTTGTCAGGAACTTGACCTCTTGTTCAAGTTATGCTTTAACATTTTATGAGCCTCCTACTAGAGTCAAAGTTAAATTTACAACCTTGACATTTTCCACTGCCTTTAAATATCCCTGTGGCTAGCTATTCAAACATTTTCCTAGTTGCATTTTTCTCTTCTGTTTCTGAAGTTAGAAAAGATCTTCAAGTTTCCAGTTCTGAAATAAAGCAAGGGATAATTTGAAGGGGAAAAAAATAAAATGTGTGATTATGACATGGAAATAACATTTCAACTTTAGTGGGTTGATGCACTAAGATTAAATTTAAAATAGAGCATTATCTGTAAGATGCTGAGCTCATTCTATGAAATTCTGGCAAACTTCTACTTCTTTAAATCCAGACAGCCAGAGAATTGGAGCCACGAAGTGGAGGACTGAATCTTAAGCAAATTAGAAGATACAAGTCAGTAAATCTGGTAACCTTAAAAGGAATTGTCAAAGTCAAGGTGTTATTCAATAAATAAAAAGGGCAATTCTGCTGTCCTTCGGTGTATCGTAAAATAACCGACACTAAAGCATAAGGGTTTGTGGGGACCAGTGGTAATGGAGTGCACAAAGATAGTTCTCATGCTAAGGATCATATTTATCATATGGCAACAACAAAGGACAAAAAACTTCCCAGGAAACATGGTGGTACAGGGACATCAGCCTTCAGACATGACAAGCAATTGAGAGCCACTGATGCAGCAGCAGCAGTAGTTATGGTCTTTGTAGCCCATGACTGCAAAGACAACTGAAGCTGTAAAGCCCCATCGTTACCAAGATGCTCTGAGAGGGAAGGACTGATGTTACTGTTGCAAAAAATGAAACCCTATTTTGTGTGGGGATCTTACCTTTCATGACAGATTGGAACTTGCTGTTCTTGTGTTACAGTATTTTTGAATGTTAATAATAGTATCTTGTTGACATCCAAAGAACAGAGCTGAAAATGTTGCAGCACATCAATGGCATTCACACACTTTGAGTATTAATTACTTTCTTAAACACCATAACATATTGTATGAGCATACTATAGTTGTATAAATGACTAGCAAGATAGTTCGCTACACTGACTACAGAAATGAAGTAAGCAAGTTTAAATGAGCCATTTCTCACTACCACCACCACATACACACAAAAAACCCCACAAAAAAACCCAAACCAAATCCAACAACATTTTGCTTATATTTATTAGTTTAAAGTTGCTTTCTCCCATATTTGGGGAAGAAGATCAAGAGTCTTTAAAGTGAAGTGTTTTCTTTTTTTCATTAAAAATAATTTTGGGCAATACTAAAAACTCCACAATCACAACATGGAATGATTTCTAACATGTCTAGCCAACAATATTTTGTTCAGTCAGTGAGGAGGGTAAAGCTTGTGCATGTATGGATATGCATATGAAAATATTAACTAGATCTTCCATTTTGTCAGGCAAAGCCACAGGGAAAGTGAGAAATTATTATTCCCCTTAATTTACAAAGAGCAGATCACTTCCATGAGTATGAAAGCTGGCAGAGTTTGTCATGTCTTGGTTCTTACAGCCACATGGAGAAACGCTGATGCAGAACTGATACTCTCCTCTTTTTACTCTACCTTTCTGACATCACCAATCTGCTGAGAAATTCCCCTGTCTATGACTTTGTATCTCCTTCATGTGGCTGTGGTCCTTCTTCTCATTATCACAGCCCTAGCAGGGGCTGACTTTTGCTGAATCTCCCTGTGATAAAACTAGATAAAGTCACTGCGATGTGAATTGTGTAATTGGGGAAGTTACATCTAGAAATAGATATAGGGTCAGAGCAAGTGGCTCCATGTCCCTTGGAAGACCACTTGATTCTCCACATGTACCTTATTACTTAGTGCAAATTACACGAAGTGTTTCCTCTTCAGAATATTCATATTACCAACCATTTTTAAAAAAATTGCTAAAATGATGAGGTGAAGAAGAAATATAAAGGCAAGAAGAAAAACATGTCAATATATCTTTGGTTGGCATAATTTGATGCCAGCCTAGAATTGATTAAGTCTAGAAATTAATTATGTGATTTTTATTTATGCCAGCTGGGTATCAGACATTCATGCCTTCTCTCTAATACTTATAATCTGCTTAGTAAACCTTATTTATAACTTTCAAACACTACTAAAATGGAGATGTTCCAGCAGCCTTTTCTTGTTGCTATGTGCTTAAAAGATCTTAAAGGTAGTAGTAGTGGCTTGTAATGTATAAGTTACCATGGTAATGGCTTTCTTAATGAGCAGTGGTTGAAATTGCTTCATAAAACATATACTTTTAGCCTATGGACTGCAGGTGCCTTGCTGCATCCATAGTGTATGCAACAGTGTTCATACTTAATGGCATGCATATTTAGGTTATTATACCAGGCTGCTCGTGTATGCTCAAAGGTTCTTATTGTGGCAGCAGATGCTGATCTACAAAGAATTAAATATCTTTTCCTGGAACAGGGCCTTCCACTTGAATATAGCAAATGTAGGAACAGTTGGGTTCAGCATACTCACGTTACATGCAACGAGGGTATATGCAGTCTCCTTCAGAACTGAAAGCTATTCTGCTCTCCTTGCGTGGCACCCCACTGAAGATAGTAAACTCCCTCTCTTGGAAGAGTCATGCCCAGCACAGCCATCTCAGCATCTTCTGTAGTACGGAAAAAAAATTATGTCTGAGACAGGTCAGTGTATTTGGCCCATTTATTAAGAGAGAATGGCACTTGAGGGCAAAGTCACCTTGCCTAATGGTGTCTAAGGGGCCTGAAGACCTCTGAGGACATCGTAGAACTTTAACAGAAATTAAAACTCTCCAGCTGAGGACCACAGTGGAGGCACAGTGTACTTCTGGTTGTCCGGTGTACTTCCTATTCCAGTTTATAATTCTTGCCCCCATGTGCTCTGGTGACAGACTTGGTGGTAATGAATCTGCTGCTGCACATAGTGCAGGAGAGAAATATTACCCAGAAGGATTTCTAGGAAAGTTATACAGTTCTGGAGAGGATGGATGATGCTATCCCCAACGTAAGAGTCTCCCCTGCCCAGACGCATCCTGGTCTAGAGAACTAGGATGATTATATTGTGATTTCTGCAACCCAGCATCTCTCACTCTGCTTTTTTGTCTCTTAATAAGATAGTAGTCATTAACTTTGGCCCCATATATGTACAAGTGTAAAATATAGTTGGAAACTTCTTTTAAGTCATTTGTCAAAGACATCACAAAGGCAGGATTTGAACAGAGATTATAGCGCTCCTCAATTCTCTGGACAAACACTGAAAAAGAGTGATAGAATTCCCTGTGTAAATAGTGACAAAGAAGTCAAATATTTTGAGATACAACTGCAAAAATAAGTGTGTTAAATAATATTACATAGGGAAATTCTAGGCTTCTTTTGTTAGTAGACCAGATGCAGAACACTTGATTCATTTCCATTATCATTTGAAACAGAGGTGCTGCAAAAGGACAGGCAGACAAAAGATGAAATATAAAGATGTAAGTACACTATTCTCACCTTAGCATAGCATTACTACTTACATTACAGCTAAAAGTAATACTTAACATTTAAATAGCCTTTATCACCTGTAGACTTCCAAATGCTTTGCTATACACATGATTTAAAAGGTTTCTTGAAGTTGTCAGAGACTGATCTTTTCAGGATCCCTGAGCACAGTTTCATGCATTATACTAACGACAGATTGGCAAATTAATCCAATAAATGTGCCTTGTGCAAAACACAAGGGAAAAATTTTCACATCATGTATCTTTTCCTCACTCAACAACACAATGCTTCTGCTGTTTCTGTTTTTTTGCTCCAACTCCACTTTGCCTAGAAATCTTTTTTTTTAATTTTATTTTTTTTGATATTTTTTATTTTTTTCAAATAAGACAATGTTTGAAAGGATTTTCCTGGAAGTCATACATGATATATTTATATATAGTTTCATAGAGTACATGGAGTTGAAGTTTGCATAGGGGCATTTATATTTGGCCCCCAGTGAAGCTGACTTACTGGCTGGAGTGGCTGGAATTCCTTTGTGCTGCTCTTCAGGAGCTCTCCTTCTAAGCTATGATCCTTCTTCAGGCTCTGGGCATCTATTACTGGCACTGGCATCAACCTGGTAGGAGTGGGATAGATTGAGTTTCCCCTCACCCAGTACCTTTAGTTTAAAGCCTTCTTAAGCAGCTTGGCAAGCCTATGACCAAAGATGCTGTTCCCCTTCTCTAAATGATGGACCTCATCAGCTGCCAGCAGACCAGGTTTCTCAAAAAGAGTCTCATTGTCTAAGTAGCTGAACCCCTGACTGTGGCACCAGTCCTGTAACCATGTTTTGATTCACCAGATTCAACTGACCCTTTCAAATCCCTTCCCTTTGACTAGGAAGATTGATAAGAAATCTACCTGAACTCCAGAGTCCCTTACCGCTACTCCCAGAGCTCTGTAATCCTTGATACTCCTCAGGCTTCTCCTGGCTATATTACTGGTGCCCAAGTGAAACAGCAGCAGTGAATAATAGGCAGTGTACTGTACAAGGCTTGGTAGTGTCTCAGAGACATCCCTGATATAAGCCCCCAGCAACCAGCAGACCTCTCTAGACAGTAGATCAAGTCGGCAAACGGATGCATCTGTAACTCCCAGAGGAGAGTTGCCTACTACTATAGCCTGTTGTCTTTTCTTAGTTGCACTGTTTTTTATACAGCAAGCAGACTGGGCTACTTCATTCAGCTCCAGCCTCTCTCCTGATGTTATGGTTCTTTCCTCTTCAGTCTGCAGAACAGTGAAAGGGTTCTGCAAGAGCACCTCAGGCTTCAGGGGAAGTGTTCCTCCTGCTGGAGAAGAGTACCAGGAGGTCCAGTTTTACACCAAATTGACTGTAACACAGCGATGAGCTCTCACAGTAGAGATTGCTCTAGATGAGCCTGCTTTGTGCAGAGATTTGGAGTGGATGACTTCCAGAAGTAACTTTACACATCAGTTGTTCCATGACTGTGAGAATGGGAATGCTCTCTTGTTCAAGAGAGGAGGTTGCAGAGGTCTTCCCAATACACAAGGGTGAAGATAAACGTTCACAGTGTAGTTGAAATTGGGCAGAAAAACTGAAACATGACACACACACTACATTCTTACTGCAGCCTGTAATGCTGCCTACACAGTACTGCCTACTGAGGTGTATCCAGAGTGCTTATATTCTGGATCTTGCTCTCTGTCTTTCTTAGAGGAATACTAGCTTTCCATACCACTTTTCCTTGCTGCAGCCACACTGCAAAGTTGATGTACCTGATACTTTTACCATTTGCGCAGTTAAATCACTCAGATTTATTTGGGAACTGTGTAGCCTTGTACTCATTCGAGACGTCTCAGATTTCCCAATGTCCTTTCACCATGATGGAATTTAGTATTTCTTCCCAAAATAGCCTTCTTACTAAATTTCTTTCTTCCTGCAAATGTGGTTTCCTTAATTCTCATAAACTTGTTGTGATGTACTACTAAAAACAAACACGTCTTGAATTATTTTAAGCTGAAAACATATTGGCCCCTAACACTCTAGTCAAATTAAACAGAAGATCAAGTTAAGCAGTGATTAAATCAGCTGGTCCTGTTATTTGTGTAACTGGATTAAATTTTGAATATCTACTCAGGCAGGTACCATGGGTGAGTACTTCTGTTAAAAGTTCTGGAAAGCGTATTCACTGCTGTCTCTTTTCATGATTTTATTGTGAGTAGTCATTTAGATACAAAATAATAAATTTTTCTGCAGCTGTTGTTATAAGATGATTACTAGAGAAATTCATCTTTCTTAAAGAATGACCGAGTAATCTACTAACTGTTCTGTTATGAAAAAAAAAATCCAACCCAGACTGCATGAACATATGCAGAATATCTACCTGGTCAGTGAAAGGAAGAAAAAAGGAAGAAAACCCAACATTTAATATTCTTAAGCTTCACATTTTTAGAAGAGTAACTACATGATTTTGGAGGCTTTATTTTCTTACATAGCAAGCACTTGAGATTAACAAAGTTCAGTTCCAAGAAGCCAGTAAATGAAAAAAAAAGTTTGAAATGAGATACTGAGAAACCAATTAGGTCATTTCTCTATGGATTTTTTCTTTCTACAAATTGAGATTGATTGAACTGAGCTTGACTTGCAGGGAGACATACTGAACAATGCTGCAGAAACAGCACAGCATAAAGTACACCGTGTGCACTGTGCTTCCTGACATGCTTGCATTACCTCTATGGACAGATAAATTAAGCAGTGATTTTCCTCTTTCAGATCTGTTTTTTTGTATCTCTCTGGTCTTCCATGTAGACCAGTACACATGCTCTTTATCAATCTTCATCCTTATGATATAGACAAAATATAAAACTAGGACTATATGTAATTTTCAGGTGATTTAATGTATTACAACTATTTACATTTCGTATCATAAGGAGTCTCCTTACTGAATGCAGACATTTTTGGATCTTTTTTCAGTGAGAATATATTTGGTCTATACATTAATGCAATACCATAAAATACTAAGTAATGTAATACCACTATAATACAGTACTACTAGTAGTGTAATATAAATTACAATTTTTTGCAATAAATTGCAATACTATAAATTCTTGTAAATTTTCTGTTTGTTAATTTTTGGCAGAAGATGTGTAATTCTAATGCTTAAAATCTGCTGGATCATATGAAAATCTGTACATTATCAGACTATCAGGTAACTCCCCTTTTCACTGGTGTTCATTGGCTCTTTTTTATTTTTTTTTTCATATGTCCAGCATCTAATGAGCATTACTGTAGATTTTTCACATGCTGGTAAAACTAAAGCCTTTAGATATATTACTATATCTATTTGAAAATCTACAGTATACATCTGTCTTAGGAACTCAGAAAGCTATCTTTTAAAGAAAAACAAAAGTGGTGTAGTTTCTAGCTTTAAAGCCTTTAGATATTCCCTGTCTGCAGGCACTCTGTGCTTTGAATTTGTTCCTGATATTAACCTCTCATTCTATAAACACCTCTTGTCTTAAAGGAAAAGTAGAATTTTTATATAAAACTGGGAACTCCACTATCAAAGGATTCTCAGCCTTTACTTTGAACTTGATCTATGGAAAAAATCTTTTCTACAAGCACCTAAAGCCAGCTGGCCTAAAGGAAACAATTTTTCAATAGTAGCAAAGTGGCAAATTTGGAGCATTACTGAAATGCTAATCTTAATATAGTTGCAAACTCTGTGATCTTTCATAACAAACAATTGCAGTTTGAGAATCAAATTAAAAAAGTGTTATGAAAATTGAATATAATAGGGGACCTAGGGAAAATTATTTATTTTTAAAATAAAGTAAATTAGTATCCTGAGATCACGAAATAAACCTAATAATGAAAATGAGAGGCATACAGAATGGCTCCTGAGAGAATACTGTTCTTTAAATACAGCTGCATTGAGTGGACATAAGGAAGCAGCATGTGGATGGGATTAAACTCCTAGTTGTAAACACCTACACTTTGCATCAGCATGTGAGCTTGGTGTCTGGGCTCCCATCACTGGTCCCCAGGCAGTTCCTTAACTGTAGGCATCTCCTTTCATCTGGAACACTCTAGGACATCTAGGATACATTGAAATGTGATTCAAGACCCAGAGGAGCCCTATGCTTTGGTGGAATGGCATCTGAGAACCAAGGAGGTACTGGAGGATGTTTCAAATAACACTACATGTCTGTGAATATGCAGCTGAGCCAAAACCTTTAAATCCTACCACTCTCTAAAGTCCATTGAACTTTTTGAGCAGACGTCCTTTGGTTATAATGGGAAAACAGATATCCTGATCACAAGCAGAAAACATCACTTAGACACATGTAAATGTGTCTGAGAATTTAAAGCTGAATGTCACCCTTGACAGACACTGTATCAGTATGATATGTTTGCAAAAGCATTGATCAGATGGCAGAGAGGGACCTTGCAAACATTTCTGTGAAAACCAGTTTTCATCTTCCTCCCTCTGACTATGGGAAACTTTGAGTGAATCAGTAAGGACTTTTTGTGGTTATTACCGCAAACAGGAATTAAATTTTTATTTCTGTTTTAGAAGCATGTTTTTCTACAGTTATTTAATTGAAGAAACACATAAATATTTAATGATTTGACTGATTTTTTTTTTTATCATGTTGTTGTCCCAAGCAACAAAAGATGATTCATTAATGAGCATATAATAAGCATATGCCTTGTTTGTTTTGGAACGATGAAGTTAGGGGGTTTTATTAATGTGTGCATATGCATATACATGTGTACCAGTCTGTATATACATATGATAGTGAGCTTGGATTTAGGTACTATTTTATGTTTTATTTAAAAATTATTTTTTTTATCAAAGAGTATTGACAGCAAAGTATATATGTCCATTTCCAATTAAAACTTTAAATGTTTCATTGAGTAATATTTTCATTGTTTTATCTTTAAATAATACCATTATGACCCTGTGTTTACTGATAGCAGCACCTATGAGGTTGTGCAGAAAAAGTGATAGGTCTCATTTATTCAAATAAACTACTATGAATGTTTGGAGATTATTCTGCCTTTGGCAATTATTGGAAATCCAAGAATAGTAGAACTAGTTAAATTTAGCCAATTAATCTTCATGTCTTTCGCTAGTCACAACTCATTTTACATCTAAATGAGCATCCAGATCTTTTCCTTAGTTCAGTGGACCAGAATGTTGCCTTTTGAGCCTGAGGAGCAGATGCAGGACATCAGCTGTGTAGTGCATAGTGGTATAACAAGCTCCAAGTTGTGAATATCAATGATACTAGAGCTGTGCTGAGGATCACCAGGTAAGGTGGCTTGTCTGTGATAGGAATACTTTTGAAATGTACTTCTTATGGGAAATCACCCGGCTAAGAAAAGAGTGGCTTAATCTTGTTGATGAAGTATCATCAAATCCATTCTGTCAAGGATTTAAAAAGATAATCCCAAACAACCCTGGCAAAGACTTTTTCCCCACCTAGTGATAACGCTACCTGAAACTCCTTCCAGCTCTGTGTTATTGCAATTTTGAGTCGGTTTTGCTTGCTAAAATTTATGGAAAGCTGTTTGCAAAAGCACAACATTCTCTCACCCTCCAAATACATAACAGATGCAAAAGTACACTTGAGGGTATATATACTAGAAAGACTAAACTGTTCAATTTGACACATTTAGCTTGTTGGCAATGTGCTTTGTTTAAAATAAAAATAGCACTTCGCTAAAGATGATGAAGCAGACTGCTTTATTGAAAGAAAGTATTAATCATAATTATTGTAGTGATTTGCTCTTCATTAGTGTTGTTGCATTAATAGTCTAAGGCCCAAATCCACATCATTTTCCCATTTGGGTAGACCAATGCATATTAAAATACTAATGAATTAAAATACACAACATTTCCTATGCAGCAACACATAATACATGTGGCCTTTTCTTCAGAGAAGCTGACACTGCTTTTTTTGTTTAGACTGTAAGGTTTCTTGTAAAGGGATGGTTTTCTTTTTGTTTGTACAGCAGAGGAAGACTCACTGGCCATTAACAAGGCCAAAGCATTCCCAGTGCTGCCATTCCTGGGGTTCTGGTGTCACTGGTGGTAGAGAGCTGTACCTTTGAGCAGTCGTCTGCGGCACCAACATAGCTGCGCTATGTGTGCATGTGTGTGTGCAAGGGTGCAGGTAAGAACATTTTGTACAGGGTGTGGAGAAGAGCCAGTCTCAGTGTATTCACATGAGCAAATTGCACAATACGGGGTTTTTTTCCGATGTCTGTATTAATTATCCTTAAATACTGGCTGCCCCTACCATATTTTGTAGGGAATCCATGCTTCAGAGCACTGGTTTTGCATATACTTTGCGTGGTTATAAATTAGTGTAAATCCTGCTGATTTCATTCCTGATAGGTGCTTAAAGTCACATGCAAGGTTTGTTAATCAGACTCTTTTCATTTCCTTTACTGTATTTAAGTAGTTTTTTATGGCTTTTTCAAAGGTCTTCATCCTAACTCTTCTAACGAAGCTATATGGCTCACCTCTAGCTGCTGTGGCAAATTAGCACTACCTGTAGGAACATGTTCCTGGGTGGTGCTTCCTGATAGTGCTGTTCAGTGCTGCTGGTTGTGGCAGAGCAGGGAGTCTTACAGCTGGAGAAGTGTAAGGGCTTCCAATAATTTCTTTTTTTTAAAAAAAAAGTATTTTACATTTTCAAAGTAGGAAAATTTTTAGGTATTTCATGTGAGGCTATATCCAAAGCCCTCTGTGAAATTAGCTAGGAAATTCCAGAAGAGTTTTCTTGTGAGACTTCTATGCTCTGATCCTGCTTGAGAGATAGATACAGTAAGCAGCTTTTATTCTCTCACACGAACTTGAGGTGTTTCCATTTAAATGTGAAACCAGAAACCTGCAGGTTAGACAAATACTGCAATTCTGAGAAAAAAATAAAATTAAAATTTTATTACACCCAAACCTCTGGGAAAAAAATCCCTTCCTCTAAAATGCTGGTTAAATGAGAAGTGTGGGAGGGTTTCTCCAACATCTCAGCAAAAGTGATATTAATGTCTTTTAAATGAAAACAAGAATAGCTTAGTGATCAGAGGTCTACCCTGGGATTTTACTCTTCTTCCCTGAGAAACAAGCTAAAAATCTCAGGTGGGAGGAAAGTCTAATATCTGTCTCTTTTTTTCTCATTCATACTGTGGCTTCAGCTTTTTGAGTGCAAATGGGTAAATGACTTCACTTTTCTTTTTTTTGTTTGTTTGTTTGTTTTTGTAAACATCTTGCATGTGAAATCTTCTGTGAGAAACCACAGTTCTGATTGAGGTGTAAAGGGCAAAGTTGTAGGAGTCTGAGTACTTCACTGCTGCAGAACCACCTTCCTCCCAAAGTGTGTCTGTGTGCGAGTACGCAGAGGGAACAGTGAGTGGATTTGAAGCAGGGATATATCTGTGGTAATGTGTGTGTCTGTCTGTCTGTCTATCTATCTCTATCTTTTATCTGTTCACATACTGCCCAGTTTCAGAACTCTGCTTTGCTCTGAGGGAGTCAGAGATCAGATCAGAAAGTTTCTAGTTAAGTCTTGTCACAGGACTATTTTATTATTTTAGTATTTTTCTCCTAAGTAAACATCTCAGCCACTGTGCTATATCTGTACATAGAAGCATACTTCCTAGACACAAGAAGAAAAGTTAGAGATAAAGCTTTATTCATCTCTTCAGAAATCTTTCAATCAGCTGCTCTAAATTTCTTTTAGACTGTTCTGATGACAGAAAAGCATGATGGCAATAGCAGCAAAAAGACACTTTGCTGAACAATGTAGAGACAAAGTAAGTGATCTATAATGTAATGTATCCAAAAATCTGGGAAAGCCTTGTCCAGAAGACAGTAATAAGTTGGTATGTTTTTAAGCTTATTGAAACTCAGAATTTCTTTTCGACAGTAAGTCTGCATGCATTTAGAATAACAGTAATAACAAAAAACAAAACTCATGGAGTTATTGGGTGGGTGGGAGTTAGAGAGACAAAACTGAGTCAATGTCAGTGTCAGAATGTCATTTCATAAATCAAAGTAGTCTGTGCCAGCTTGGCGATAATATGGTTCATGCTAGATAATGAAATATGTTTTGAAACAGAAAGATATTTCAAAATGATAGCTGAAAAATCTAAACATTGTGTACCAAAATTGCCCAAATGTTCTATTGCTTCATCTATGTTTTCAGACACAATTTTGTCAAAATTCACGTATCATTTCAGAAATGTTGATGCTGATGAAATGACATTTTTGGATGATGAATGCTTGCAAACCTTGGAAAACCTTAAATCAGTTTTACTGTGACTGTGTTGTATTTAACTACTGTCCTTTGATCCCTGAGGTCCTGAGGATCAACAGAAATTGGAAGAGAATTCCCAATAGTTGCACCAACTGCTCATAGTCTTGCTACTGCACTGTATTGGGTTTCCTGTGAGGGGTTTTTGGTTTTGTTTTTGGTAGTGGGGGAGGGCTAGGGACATAACCCCGTAAGAAGCTACCTGAAAAGCTCCCCTGGCGAATTCATCTATTTAGCGGAGTGCAGGGCATACTTGCTCTCTCTCTCTGGCACTGACTCTGACCAGTGCAGACCCAGGTGCAGGTGGTGCGGCCTCGGCCCTGCTCTGCCAGGGTGGGCTGGCCCTGTCCTAACATCAGCTTAGGCCCCGCTTAAGGGTGGGTGGGAAGAAGGTGTTTGACTTTAAGATCTGGTTGTATCTCCCATTGTTCTACTCTGATGTTGGTAACAAATTAAAATTGTTTTGGTTTTTTTTTTCCTCCCTATGATGAGTCTGTCTTTTGCCCATGACTGTTTAAGTGGTGAGGAACCCTCCCAGTCCTTATTTTGACTAGCCCCCTTTTTGGGGCATCGTGGTGCTCAGCTACGCACTGGGCCTAAACCACGACATGGACCCATCATATTCCATTCACAAGGCTTCCCTGGCAATGTCTTCTTCACCCTCAGTTTTATCTCCTATATCATTTGTAGAGTGGAGAAAGTAACTTTGCATCACAACAGGGAATTTCTGATATCTAGAGATCTGTATTAGCTTTACTGCATGTAGAGATTATTATAGCTAGTTAAAACATAATAAATTAAAGTCTTCTGATGATGTAAAACAACCTGAAGCACCCCAGTATCACTATTTGGCAGCACTTTGGAAGGATAATTCTTCAGAAATTTTATCATCTTAGTTTCGATGAGGTTAAATGAATTTTTAAGGCCATGCATTTTGATATATTCTATTATTCCAAAAAGTAATATAATTGGGACCAGAGCAGGGATATGTGGCATTTAATTTTAAAAGTTCCTAAGCACAGCATAATGATTCAGTGTACCGGGTTCATTGGTTAGAACTGCCTGGGCATCAATTTTTTTGTGAGAGGGGATCAGTGACTGCCTTCGAATATTTGTTTTGTGGGGGTTTTGATTTATCTTTCTGTCACTTATTGAACTGTCTTTGTCTTGACCCATGAGTTTTATTGCTTCTGTTTTTCCTATTGTCTCCCTATCATGCTGGAGAGTAGAGTGAACAGAGAGAGGGCTGTGTGGATGCTAGCTAAGGCCAGTACACCACACTTAAAAATTTCCTTTCGTTTTTAAATGTCAAAAGTTTCTCCTACACATATCATAGTGTTGGAAATTAAGAAATCAAAAAATGATCTGAATTACAACATAACTTGGCACTGGTGAGGCTACACCTCGACTACTCTGTTCAGTTTTGGGTCTTTCACTTCAAGAAAGACATTGAGGCATTGGAGTGTGTCCAGAGAAGAGCAGCAAAGCTGGTGAGGGATCTGGAGCACAGGTCTTATGAAGAGCAGCTGAGGGAACTGGGATTGTTTAGTCTGGAGAAGGGCAGCCTGAGGGGAGATCTTATCGCCCTCTACAACTACTTGAAAGGAGGTTGTAGTGAGGTGGGGGTCAGTCCTTCTCCCAAGTAACAAGTGACAGGCTGAGAGGAAATGGCCTCAAGTTGCACTAGGGGAGGTTTATATTAGATATTTGGAAAAATTTATTCACTTAAAGGGTTATCAGGCATTGGAACAGGCTGCTTAGGGAAGTGGTGGAATCACCATCCCTGAAGATACTTAAAAGATGGGTAGATAAGGTGCTTAGGGACATGGTTTAGTACTGGACAGGTTATGATTGGACTCTATGATCTTATAGGTCTTTTCCAACTAAATGATTCTATGATTCTATAAACAAATAGCAAGCTGATTAAAACTAAGTTTATTATTCGTCATAAAATCTCTCAGATTATAATGGTTAGCAATGAAAAGAGATGGGGTTAGTTTTAGAAAGGAGCACAGATTTTATATTTTTAAGGGTCAACAGAGTCACCAAATACATTTTTGTATAAAATCTTATGTCTATAAAAGTAGAGGAACAAAAGCCATATCGAAATTCTAGTCTTAGAAGTGTTTTATAATTTCCTTTTATAAGGAAAGGAAAGGAAAGGAAAGGAAAGGAAAGGAAAGGGAAAGGGAAAGGGAAAAGGAAAGGGAAAGGGAAAAGGAAAGGGAAAGGGAAATAATTATCAAAAATACAACAAATCCCACCCCAGTTCAGCATCTCTATGACTTTTGAAAAAAGTAAGAAACTGTTGTTTCCAAAGACTGCCTTTGCTGTCATGATGTAATCAGAGAGAGAGCATGGTCTGCCCTGTCGAGGTTGGTTCTGAAGGTTAGGTAGCCCACAGGGGTGCAGGGGTGTCTGGCCCCAAGCCAGTGGTGTGGTTTTGCTAGTGGGGCTAGATTTCTATCTGAGATTCTGCAGCCCAACATCAAGAAGGTGCTGTAGTGAGGGGTTTTGCAAGCTGTTAACTAACATTGGCATCCCAGCAGAGCTCTGTGGCATAGCCGCAGCCTCATAACTGCATGTCCTGTGGGAAACTGCTCGTTGTGTTCACCATAATATTAAGTGAAACCACTCAGCACTGAATCTTCTACAAGAAAAAAAGAAACAATTACAGTTAGTTACCCCCTATTGATGTGGATTGAGTACAAGAGATAAAGGCAGCTTTCATCATATGTTTTTTAAAAAACAGCTCAGAAAAGTGAAAAGTTAGCATCAGGTTCATCATACAGCTAAAAAGCTGAGGCACACAGAGTTAAGGGTCTTCAAAACTATATGTTGCACTGTTTATTTTTTTTATTTTTTTTTCAAAGCCACTTGAGTTTAAGTTTATTCTTGACTTACAAATAAGAAATAGAAAAAAATACACTCCCAATTATTTTAAAGCTATTTTATCCAATATTTATTTTGAATTTCAGAATAAAATAAAAATTTAAAATTAGAATTAAATTGCATATAGTGAAGTAAAAGTTTTATAGATTTTTGAGAATGCAGAGCAGATTTTTGAATGTCATAAATATTTGAGAACAGATGGCCATGTGTACCAGAATCTTTTCCAGAACTAGGCTTATTAGAATTTATAGATGCTCAGGTTCAGGTGTACTTTGCCTTTGTGTACTTCCTGTTTGTATTTGGAGGGGAAAGCAGGTTTATGTTTATCCATCCTCCAGACAATGCAACATTGTTTACATGTTCCATATTTAATTTTTAGCTTTATTTCCTAGAAAGAATTAGCCTGTTCAATCAGACTGTTTTTTGTGTGTCTGATCTCAGAAGTTTTGAAATTGGTGCAGCCTTTCAGACAAACTTGGCAGTAGTAGAATGGTAAGGACATTATAAACTACAAAGCTTCATAAAGTTTTGTGAAGATATGTGGCCAGATAGAGAAGTAAAAGTTTTATATAACTCCAGTAGAAGATGTTAGTAAAAGCATTCTTTCCCAAATAAAAATTTGTTTTCATCTTAAACCAGCTTACCACTTTGCTTTCTATTAAGTACCATCAAACTTTTCTATAGGCAGCATGTTTCTTTTACAGACAGCAGTACAAATTTTAGGTATAACTATTTAAGATGTATATGATTGGCAAAATACAATTTTCATTAAATTTTTTACAGTTTGTCTTACCTCTCAGCATGCTAAATTCTAAAACCAGCAGCATCAGCAGAGAATTCAACTGATAGTTATCCTCCCTTTCAAATAGGCCAAATACCTGAAAGGAGCCCATACTGGCTGTTGATTTGATACATACATGAATATCTAAGAGGAAAATTCACCTTTCTTGAGTCCCCAGCAGACTTTATCTGATGCCACAGGAAGCATGGATGCGGGGCTGGGGCGGGTGCTGTGTCCTAGAGAGGGGAATCACATGAGCATCTAAAGGGTTGAATTGAACCTTAGGTCTTTCCCAAATTCTGCATTTCAACTTAAAAGAAATGAAATATCAGCCTGTCATTCTTGGTAAAAAATAATGTATTCCTTTTTTTTTTTCCCTATATTTTGAAGCAGCTGTGCTGCCATGTAATTTAAATAATCTAGTTCAAATAGGTCTTTCAATGCTTTCAACTTTGTAAGGAGATATTTTTTCCTAATTAATGAAACCTTTAGATGCTCACAAAAAAGAGCAGTTGACCGTTAACAGCAATTCAGTCCATGATTTTAAGAAACATACAGTATTATATGGATTAGTGGTTACATTTCATATGCTGAGACATACAGTTGACAAATGAGCCCAGATTTGACATCCATTGAAAACAATGGAATGATGCCTGTTGCTTATCTATAGAGAAAAGGATACAGGTAATAAAATTTTAAGTTATTATCTGCCATCTGACAAACATTTGAATTTTACTTCAGGGGAGTAGATAATATATAAGATAAATATAATTTTTATTGTTTTCTAGAAAATATATTGAATTTAGTTATTCATATTCCTTCATTTATTTTCTGCTTTGTTTGGGTTTTCTTTTTTGGTTAACATAGAAACATTACGAGAGATTATTTTAGGATATTTTGAATTGCACTGCATTATTTAGAGAGAAATTAAACATACTGAGAAACAATGGCAGATGGAGAGCTCCAGTAACACCCTGACTCGGCTGTTTCCAGTGCATCACAGGGGAGTGACTGGCCCAAAAGGCTCATCTGCCCCACACTCTGAATGACCCTGCAGCACAAGGACAGGAAAAGGCTCCAAGGAACCCAAATCAGTCTCCTCAGGGCCCTCCCAGGGAAATCTCAGTCCATGGGCCAGGGGACACCTGTTACCATAAGCCAACATGAGAGGATCTCCATCACCCCACAACCTGAAGGGTCAGTGCCATCAAAGGGATGGTACTAAGTATGGGGTGCAGGGCAGGAGCATTCTGAGTTTTCACAGGATTTGCCATAGGATGTTTTAGTGATGAACCAAGGGAGGAGAAAGGGAAGGATCAATGTGGTTTGAGGAGGAGCAAGTGGGAAACAGAGGATGCATAAAGGAGCTGGTTGTGTGCAATCTGCTTGGCCATGCCCTATGTCTGACCAGCACAGTGTGTCCTGGCTTCTCACCAAACCCCATTCTTTGCTGTTTTCCTGAGTGAGTCAGAGAGGTCCATGAGTCAAGATGCCAGCGACTGGAGTGAGTGCAGGTTTGCAAGTGAGTGTGAGTGCTCGGAATGGTCCCATTGGATGACATGATGAGCAGGTAATGTGGGCTGTGGTCTGGAAGGGGGTCTCTGAGGATACAACCACAAGAAAAGCTGGCTGGAGAGGGAACTAAACACAATTTTCCAGATGTAGTTGGGACTTTTCCATAAAGATAATTTTGCATACACAAACAATTGCAGTTTCCTGAAATCTGTAGGTCTTTAAAAGCATATTTCTTATTTTAGCATTTGTGTTGGAAATTAAAAACATTGCCTAAACAGGAATATTTGATTTGACTACAATGCTTTCATTTTATTATCATTTTAGCAAAACAGTAAAGCGTGATTCCTATAATTCATAGATGTCCAGTCCACAATCATCCTTCATGACAGGCATGCTTTGGAGTAGGTTCCCTGTCCACAGCAAGAAACTGGTGCTTCCATACTGCAGTCACTGTTGTTCCCTGCTCCGATATAGGAAAATGCAGGTTAGTATTCAACAGACCTTCAAGAAATAGCTACATCCATATCAGCCACCTTTAGATATCTGTGGTGGGTTTGAATACTGTGAACTGGTCCCTTGGGATTTCTTTTACAGTCAAACACAGAACAGGGGGAAAAAAAACCCACAAAAAATATTTTAGGCTCTAGTTCTGATTTAGATGTTTAGAATAAACATTCGGTGACAAACAATGATAGGACAAGAGGTAATGGGCACAAGCTGGAACACAGGAGGTTCCACTTAAATTTGAGAAGAAACTTCTTCTCAGTGAGGGTGACAGAGCACTGGAACAGGCTGCCCAGAGAGGTTGTAGAGTCTCCTTCTCTGGAGACATTCAAAACCCGCCTGGACGCCTTCCTGTGCAACCTCATCTAGGCGTTCCTGGTCCGGCAGGGGGATTGGACTAGATGATCTTTTGAGGTCCCTTCCAATCCCTAACGTTCTGTGATTCTGTGATTCTGTAATAAACAAGCAGAACTGCTCCCTAGCATTGACTATTTCTATTAGCTACAGAAGGAACATTAAATGACTCAGATGAAGATTAAATTTAGCTCAGTGAAACCCATCCTCATTTTTACAGGGGATTTGCATTTGGGGACTGCACAGTTTTTAATTTCAATTAAAATATCAGAATTATATTATCTTAAAGACTTTACATTCCACAAAATAATTTTGAATTTTCCTCCTGCTTCCTATTTTGAGACTAAAAAAGTTTGACTTTTTTGTCTTTTAAAAGTTGAGTTTCACTTAGCACTGTTAATTATGGCTTCATTCTTATAAAACATCCCCCTATTGCTAATTTTTTGGGGCTGTTTCTAGATTTTGATGTTCCCTGGGATTCCCCACATAGGCTGTGATGGGGATCTGGCATACTTGACTGGGCCAGAGGATGCTACAGCTCTGGGCTTTGTGCAAGGGGAGAGTGGGGACTATCCATCACCTCAAATTTACTCAAAAAGTAAAAGAAAGAAAAAAAAAAAGGTGTGTAGTGCCTGAATAAACTGAACCGTAAAGCTTTAAGGGTGCACTGAATCAGTAATATCTTAAATTTATCCTTATAAAAGAAATAAGAAATCCTAAAATACAGTGTAGTAATAAGCACTGTGGATTTCTCATATTCATTTGAGGAATATGAGTTAGTGAGTTTTTGTTTTAATTAGAAGGAGTCATACGTTCTGTATATTTCTTTCATGACAGAGGCTTTTTTATTCTATTCATAGAATACATTTTTTTTTAACCCAGTTAGATAAGAAGCAGTGTCTCAGCGTGGCATGAGTGATCTAGAATTATATTTGGAAATCAAGTTTTTAAATTATAATTATCATCTGATAATGAATTTTAAACTGTACTTCTCAGTTGTTTTTTTTAATTCAAGGAAATAATATTCTCCTTCTGAACTTTTACATTATTTGACTATGTCAGAGGAACACAGTTTACATAATAGTTTCTCTACACCATAAGGAACAATTTAGTTCCTGGGTATCACAATGGTTTTGTGAAATAATTGATTTCATAACAGTCTTTATAATATTAAATTTGAGCCTACTCCTCATGTTTAAAATATATTCCAGAACCTCAATGCTCTAATAAATAGGAACATTTTCATATTTACCACCCTAATTTAATTTCTGGATCACTCAGCTCTTCCATTGGTGAGGGTTTCAGAAGTTTCCCCCCTGTGTCTGCAGACTCATGTGTATCTATGGACTACTTTGAAAGAAACTCGAAATGGAATCGGAAAAAAGCCTGTTTAAGTTCCATGTACAAAATAACACCTACGTGATTTTTCTTAAGCCATCAAAGGTTTCTGAAGAAATATTAGATGTCTACAAACTGGAAAAGTTTGAAAAACATCAGATCAGCTCAAAAGTAATTCTGATTCTCTAGTACTTACTCCACAGATATGTTTATAGGCAATAGTTATGTGCTCTTTAGGAATTCATGTGTCTGAATATATTTTTTTGTCTTGTAAAACAGTAAGTCCAAATCTCTGATCTTTGTATTTGTGTTTCTTGAGCTATCAATCTAATTTTATCTTTCTGGAGCCTATTCTGATGAACAAAATAAAGACAAGGAGCAGCCCCTGGCCCTGATGCCAGGTAGAACTGATTTGTTTATGTCCATGCTGTGTGAGGGACAGCCCCTCCCTGGCAGGCTGGCTACATACATAGGCATACAAAGGTCCTTGGCATCTTCAGGCCCAGCTAAGTGCCCCCAAAATATAAAATAATTAACGTTGTGTGGCAGTGGTGGTAGTGAGGATAAATTCAAAGTGCCTCAAATAATGCAAAGATTATATTGCAGTGTGCTAGAGAAAAGTGTTTATAGCATGAAAATGATAATATAGCTTCTATGCACTGACATATGGCATGTGTAGGAGTACTCAAAGGTACAAAACTGGTTTGGATAATATTGTAGGAGTACAGAGAATTGTGTCAAGCAGACCTTGTGTGGCTGTATATACATTGCGTTATTGAGACAGAACCTGGATGGCATTGTTCCCTGAACAGGAAAGGACCTGCCTTGTGGAAATCATGCTGGAGTGATCCCAGACAGATCCAGACAGTGAATTGCCAGTTAAGCAGTGTGGAGAACCAAGTCTGGCACTTGAACTTGTTCCTGACCCTGTTATAGCAGGCAATGTAGATGGATACTGAATGACTAAGGTATGCAGTATTCTGGATGCTATCTTGCCTGTGATTGCCGATTCGTTCCTAATATAGTTTAGACAAAAATACGATGTTAGTGGTATAGTCAAGGATTTGTCTTTATGATGATTTTGTTATGATGGTGGCTCACCATTATTCTCCAATTGACTAAAAATGTAGGATTCCCTTCTGTGTCTCTCTCTCATCTTCCAAATAAATTAGAATTATTCCTATAAGCAGAAGTGTCTTAATCATAGTTACACTCTAAAACTACTGAGAGATAGCTACTTCTAGGGTGTGTACTGTTTTCTGCTCCTCAAATGGACTTGGCTATAAGGAATTTAGGAGATTATTTGGACATTTCATTGCTTCACTAAACCATATGTGTGGATGTTTGCTGAGATAAAAGCTAACACTGGAAAGCTTCACATTATGGTCAGATTTGCAAAGCACCAATTAAAAGTCTTCAAGCAAATGCTGACAAGTTTTCACTGGGAAAAAAACAAAGTATTGTGTAATTGCATCACTGAGCAGGGCATATTTAATAGGAACATTAGGATGCTAAGCCAAAAAAGAGAAAAGAATTTACAATTTCAGCAGACATCAGAACTGCTGCAGTTGTTTAGGTGTGATACACAGGGCTAATGGCATTGAACTGCTGAAGTTAATTAAATGTAATTCTGTACCGGTAAAGTTTTGCAAAGTTCAACTGACAAGCTTCCAGTTTGTGACCAAAATGGATTTCATTAATCCTGCAAAACAGGCTTAATCATAACTAGACACCCTTCAAACTCCATTTGCAGTCAATGAAAGGCCTCCCCAGAAAATGACTCATTCTCTTGGGATTTTGTATTTCAGTTTCTCTCAAGTGACTATAGAAGTAACCTACAACAACTAGCCCACAGACCTGTCTAAAGTGAGATAAATCAAGAGGCAGGTGCATGGCCATATGCCTTAAATAATTATATTATCCTTTTTTTCTTATATTATCAATTTTTTCCTCTGTAAAATACATTCTGATCTTTTGGTATGTTAACAATGTTTCCAAATTAACAGTCATAAATAATCATCATTAACACACTATTTTTTTTCTCACAAAATTGGTGCCCAATTTGGTGCATTACTCAATTTCAAGATAAGGATATTTAATTGGGACAGGTAACGTGCAAAATATGGATAGGACAATGTTAAAATATTCCATGATCATAAGGAATTTTTTTGTTGTGATGAAGGGACGAGGGGTGATTTTTGTGTATAAACTGCCCAGATGATGTTGTTGTAAATGTTATCTGGGGAAGATTGATTTTGTTTAGGTGAATTTTGATAATAATTCTTAAATACATAATTTGCAGTGGCAAGGGGTGGAATGTATTGGGTTTTCTGTGAGGGGTTTTTGGTTGCGTCTTTGGTAACTGGGGAAGGGCTATGGAGATGGCCCTTTAATAAGCTACCTGAAAAGCTCCCCCTTTTCCTTTGTCAGACCCACCTCTGACCAGGGCCAAGTCAATCAGCACCCCCACTAATTCATCTATTTAAGGGGGGTTCAGAGCATACTCTTTCTCTGGCACTGACCCTGACCAGCGTGGCCCCAAACCTGCCCTGCTGGGCTTGGCCAGCCCGCCTTCAACTTAAGCTTAAGCCCCACTGCAGCTCCAGCCCAAAAAGAGAGAGAGCCGGGAGCTCTTCAGAACCATCAGAAGAGACTTGCAGCAGAGAAAAGGAGTGGGCCCTGAGGAGAACAACTTTGAAGAACACCAAGGCTTTTAAAAAAAACCACCAAGGTCGGTTGAAAGAAAGAAAGGAGAGTGGGGAGGAGGAGGACGCAGAGCCCAGGTTCCCCTTTTGCAACCCATGGCGAGAGCCAGGTCGACTGGCCTGCAGCCTGTAGAGTTCACCGGTGGGACAAGGGCACATAAGCAGGTGGCTGCCCCTGAAGAAACCATGACTCCGGCCAGTGTGTACTGGGGCAGTTTTATGCATGAGGGAACTGTGACTGTGGGCAGACCCAGACTGGACATTTCAGGACTTTTTTCTCCTGTGGGAAGAGCGCCACGTGGAAGCAGAGAGAGGCTGGGCAAAACCCTCCCTACCCTTGAAGGGCCACATGGCACAAACTGACTGCAACCCCCCTCTCCCATCCCCCCTGTGTCTCAAGGCAATGGTGGGGGGAGGTAAAGAAACTGGGAACACAGCTGAGCCCGGGAAGAAAGGAGGGGTGAGGGGAAGGTGTTTGACTTTAAGATCTGGTTGCACCTCCCATTGTTCTACTCTGATATTGGTAACAAATTGAAATTGTTTTGGTTTTTTTTTTCTTGTGATGAGTCTGTCTTTTGCCTGTGACCTTTTTAAACAGTGAGAAGCCCTCCCACTCTTTATTTTGACTAGCCGCCTTTTTGGGGCAGCGTGGTGCTCAGTTACGCAGTGGGCCTAAAACACAACAGCATACTAGAAACAAATATTAAGTAATATTAGTCCCAAGGTGATTTTTTTTTTAAGTAGCTTCATTTGTAATGTCAATCCAGGCTGCACTTTCTATATCCTGATAAATCCATTATGTCTTTCTGCTTTTTGATATCCAGTTCCAAATTTTTGCCCATCTTCCTTTGTCCAATTATTTACTTTCCCAATGACAGCAGCTTTTAAAATTTTATCTTATTTTCCTTTTTTTTCTATGCATGTGATTTCTCTTTATTGCAAAATGCATTATAAAAGCTTGCACATAAATTGAGGTCATGTTATTCTCTGATGGTATAGCACCTTTACAAATATTATTATGTACTTAACTATTGCATCTGTAAATTTTGTTGTTTGTTCTTACAAATTTTTAAAACATAAATTAGATCTGTGAGGTTTTTTTTACATCTCGGACATATTCTATTTTCAGAACCTATCTTTATTTCTTTGGTCAACACCATTGTCCTTAGTGACAAAAATTCAGATTGTTTTGAGATTTTAGATTAAGATTTATTTTTTTTGTATTCCAGTATGTGCCCATTGCCTCATGTCTGTTCTCCGGGTACTACTCTGAAGATTCTGACTCCATCTTCTTTACCACCCCCATTGGGTAATTAAATACATTAACACAATCCCGCTCAGCCTTCTGTTCACTAAACTGAACAGTCCTAGCTTTCTCAGCCTCTTCTAATCTAACAGATGCTCCAAGCTCTGAGTCACCTTTGTGGTGCTTTGCTGGACTTGCTTCAGTAAGTCCATGTCTCTCTTGTACTGGCCAGCCCAGCACTGGGCACAGGATTCCAGACGTGTCTCATGAGCGCTGAGCAAAGGGATCACCTCCCTCGACCTGCTGGCAACACTCTGCCTAATGCACCCTAAGATACCATTGGCCTTCTTTGCTCTGAAGGCACATTTCTGGCTTGTATTTAACTTGGCATCCATTATGAGTGGACTGAAGAGTACAAGGATGTTGCTTGGGTGTGTAGGGATGAGGTCAGGAAGGCCAACATGCTTCTGGAGCTGAGCTTGGCAAGGGATGCCAAGAAAAACAAGAAGGGCTTCTACAGGTATGCAAAACCATAAGAAGAAGGTTAAAGAAAATGTCCCCTTCCTGATGAGCAGCAATGGTTAACTGGTAACAACAGATGGGGAGAAGACTGAGATTCTCAACAGCTTATTTGCATCAGTCTTCATTGGCAACCTCTCTTCTCACAGCTCTCAAGTTGATGACTCACAACTTGGACAGGTACACCCTTCACTGGGTTAAAAACTGGTTAAGTGACTGGTCCCAGAGAGTGGTGGTGAATGGTGCTGAATCCAGTTGGCATCTAGTGACCAGTGGTGTCCCCCAGGTATCAGTACTGGGCCCAGTTCTATTCAACATCTTTATTGATGACCTGGATGAGGGAATTGAGTCTACCCTTAGACACCAAACTGGAGGGGAGTGTCGATCTGCCAGAGGGTAGGAAGAGGCTGCAGAAGGACCTGGACAAACTGGGTCAATGGGCAGAGGCCAATGTTATGAAGTTTAACAAGACCAAGTGCAGGGTCCTACACTTCGGCCACAATAACCCTATGCAGCACTACAGACTGCGGGAAGAGTGGCTGGGGAGGGGGCCAACAGAGAGGGGCCCGGGGGGACTG
>NW_010182133.1:39209-45798 GCF_000695765.1 Mesitornis unicolor
CGCCAGCCAGCTGAATAGGAGCCAGCAGTGTGCCCAGGTGGCCAAGAAGGCCAATGGCATCCTGGCCTGTATCAGGAATAGTGTGGCCAGCAGGACTAAGGATGTTATTCTCCCATTGTACTCAGCACTGGTGAGGCCTCACCTCAAGCACTGTGTACAGTTCTGGGCCCCTTACTTCAAGAAGGATATTGAGGTGCTGGAGTGGGTCCAGAGGAGAGCAATGAGGCTGGTGAAGGGACTAGAGGGAAAGTCTTATATTAAGAGGCTAAGAGAGTTGAGGCTATTTAGCCTGGAGAAGAGGAGACTCAGGGGCGACCTTATGACTCTCTACAATTTTCTGAAGGGAGGTTGTATTCAGGTGGGAGTCAGGCTCTTCTCCAAGGCAACTAATGACAAGACAAGAGGGCATAGCCTGAAGTTGTGCCAGGGGAGGTTTAAGCTGGATATTAGAAAGCACTTTTTCATGGAGAGAGTGATCAGTCACTGGAATGGACTGTTCAGGGAGGTGGTGGAGTCACCATCCCTGGAGGTGATTAAGGAAAGGCTGGATGTAGCACTTACTGCCATGGTCTAGCTGATGTGATAGTGTTAGGTCATAGGCTAGACTTGATGATCTCAGAGGTCTTTTCCAGCCTCAAAAATTCTGTAATTCTGTGATTCTGTGACTGGAAGAAGGGAAAAATCACACCCATTTTTAAAAAGAAGAGGAGGAACCCGGGAACTACCAACCTGTCAGCCTCACCTCTGTGCCTGGGAAGATCATGGAACAGATCCTCCTAGAAGCTGTGCTGAGGCACATGGAGGACAGCGAGGTGATTTGAGACAGCCAGCATGGCTTTACTAGGGGCAAGTCTTGCCCGACCAACCTAGTGGCTTTCTACAATGGGGTAATTGTATCAGTAGACAAGGGAAGAGCTGTGGATGTCATCTATCTGGATTTCTGCAAGGCCTTTGACATGATCCCCTACAACATCCTTCTCTCTAAGTTGGAGAGGTATGGATTTGATGGGTGGACTGTTCAGTGGATAAGGAATTGGCTGCATGGTTATATCCAGAGAGTACTGGTCAATAGCTCGATGTCCAGATGGAAGACGGTGACAAATGGTGTCCCTGAGGGAACTGTACTGGGACCAGTGCTGTTTAATATTTTCAATAATGATGTAGACAGAGGGATTGAGTGCACCCTCAGCAAGTTCGCCGATGACACCAAGCTGAGTGGTGAGGTTAATATGCCAGAAGGATGGAAAGCCGTCCAGAGGGACCTGGACAATCTGGAGAAGTAGGCCCAGGTGAACCTCATGAGGTTCAACAAGGCCAAGTGCAGGATCCTGCACCTGAGTCGGAACAATCCTTTTTACCAATACAAGCTAGAAGATGATGTGCTGGAAAGCAGCCCTGAGGAAAAGGACTTGGGAGTACTGGTAGATGAGAAGCTGGACATGAGCCACCAATGTACATCTGCAGCCCAGAAGGCCTAGGCTGCATCAAAAGAAGTGCTGTCAGCAGATCGAGGAAGGTGATTCTGCCCCTCTGCTCTGCTCTGGTGAGACCTCATCTGGAGTACTGCGTCCAGCTTTGGAGTTCCCAACACAAAAAGGACATTGAAGTACTGGAGTGTGTACAGAGGAGGGCCACAAAGGTGATCGAAAGGCTGGAACACCTTTCTGGGGGACCTTATAGCGACCTTCCAATACCTGAAAGGTATCTCTAAGAAATCTGGGGAAGCGCTGTTCAGTAGGGCATGTAGGAATAGGACGAGGGGTAATGGTTTTAAGCTAGAAAAGGGTAGAATTAGATTGGATATTAGGAAAAAGTTCTCCAACATGAGGGTGGTAGATTACTGGAACAGGTTGCTCAGAGAGGTGGTGGAGGCCCCATCCCTGGAGATATTCAAGGTCAGTCTTGATGGGGCTCTGAGCAACCTGATCTAGTAACAGTGTCCCTGATTACTGCAGCAGGATTGGACTAGATGATCTGTAAAGGTCCCTTCCAACTCAATACATGCTATGATTCTATGATTATGACTTCCAGGTCCTTCCCTGGCAAGCTTCTTTCCAGCAATTTAGACCAAATCTGGTTCTGGTACATGGAGTTTTTCCTCCCCAGGTGCATAACTTTGCATTTCCCTGTGTTGAATTTCGTAAGGCTTCTGTTGGCCCATTTCTCCTGCCTGTTGAGGTCTCTCTGAATGACAGCACTGCCATTTGGTGTTTCAGCTACTGCTCTCAGTTTTGTAACATCTGCTAACATGTTGCAGTTCAACTGAATTGGCCCTGGTATTGAACCCTGGCATACAGCACTAGTGACTGGCCTCCATCTGGACTTGATGCGGCTAATCACAACTCTTTTTTGCCCTGGCAGTTGAGCCACTTTTCAACCCACCTCACTGCCCACTTATCTACTCTGTATTTCATCATTTTTTTTAATCAGGATTATATAGAAGACAGTGTCAAACTCTGAAGCCAACATAAAGAATATCAGCTAATCTGAGTCAGTAATTTCTTTGCAGAAGGCTACCAGGTTTTTCAGGTGTGATTTTCCCTTTGTAAATCCATGTTAACCACTTTCAGTCAGCTTATTTTCTTTGATGTGCTTGGAAATGTATTTTGAGACTATTTGCTTTCTCACTTTCCCAGATATTGAGGTGAGGCTAACTCAGTTTCACTGATTCTTATTCTTGCCTATCTTGATTGGTTTGCATTTTTCCATTGCCCAGGAACCTCTTGTGGTTGCCACTATCTTTCCAAGATAATTGAGAGTGGCCTTGTGACAATATTTTCCAGCTCCATTGGCACTCTTGGGTACCCAGGTCTCATGAATTTGCATATGTTCAGTTTCTTTAAATATTCCTCAATCTGATCTTCTTTCCTCTACTGAGAGTAATTCTTCCTTGCTCTAGACTTTTCCACAGATTTCAGGAACCTGGGATTCCTGAAGACAAGTCTTAGCAGTGAAGACCAAGGTCTTTTCCATGTTCTTTCACCAGGTTTCTTGCCCTGTTCAGCAGCTAATAGATCATAGAATCATAGGACACTGGGTTGAAAGGGACCACAAGGATCATCTAGTCCAACCTTTCAAGGTAAAAGTATAGTTCAAATGAGATGAGTCAGCACCCTGTCAAGCTGACTCTTAAAACTGACCAATGTAGGGGAATTCACCACTTCCCCTGGGAGATTGTTCCAATGTCTGATTGATCTCATGGTAAAAAAATTTCTTCTGGAGTTCAATCAGAATATCTCCAGAAGCAACTTGTGTCTATTACACCTCATATTTTCCGTGTGACTCCTTGTGAAAAGGGAGTCTCCATCTTCTTTGTAGCCACCCTTTTATGTACTGGTACATGGTAATAAGGTCTCCTCCAAGTCTTCTTTTCTAGAGGCTGAACAGGTCCAGTTTTCTCAGTCATTCTTCATATGGCAGGTCTTCCAGTCCTCTGATCATCCTCATGACCCTTCTCTGGACCCTTTCCAACCTGTCCACATCTTTTTTGTGTAGCGGGGACCAAAATTGGACACAGTACGCAAGGTGTGGTCTGACCAGTGCCGAGTGAAGAGGGATAATGACTTATTTGCCTCTGCTGGTGATGCCCTTTTCAGTGCAATCCAGCATCCTGCTGGCTTTCTTTACAGCACAGTGTTCGCTCATGTTGAGCTTGTCATTCACCAAGACCCCCAGGTCCTTTTCCACAGGGCTGCTCTCTAGCCAGGTGGAACCCAGTCTCAGCTGCATTCTTGGATTATGTATTCCCAGATGCATGACCTTACATTTGTCCTTGTTGAACTTCATGCAGTTCCTTCTAGCCCACTCTTCCAAACTGTCCAAGTCTTCCTGGAGGGTGGTTCTCCCTTCAGGAGTGTCAGCTACCCCACTCATTTCAGTGTCATCAGCAAACTTAATCGGGAAGCTCCTGGTCTCAACATCCGGATCACTAATGAAGATATTAAATAGCATCAGGCCAATATTGATCCCTGAGGGACCAGACTTGTGTCTGGTTGCCAGTTAGAAAACGAACCATTTACTACAACTATCTGGTAAGATCTTCTGGTCTTCCTTTCGCTGCAGATGTACCTGCTGAAGACTTGCAAGAAACAACTCCAAAAGAGTTTTGGCTTTCCTAACCACAACTTTGCACACTCAGACAGGGTCTCTATATTCTTTATGTGTTATCCTGCTTCCACTTCTCATACACTTCCTTTTTTTACACTTGAATAGAATCAATACATGCAACACTCAATTCATGTTCTTCAATGCAGACATCCTGTCATCTTTACTTGATTTTCCACAGATTGGGATGGATCATTCACAAGCTTGGAGAAGGTGACCCTTGAAAATCAATCAGCTTTTCAGGATCACAAATACCACTGTCTCTCTGGGGCCAAGACTACCCGTAGCCTACACATTCCTGACCAGTTCATTTGTTATAATTCTGAGATCCAGCAAAGCATTCACCAACATCTCAATCACCTGTGCCAAGAAATTGTCAACAATGCACCTCAGAAACCTCCTGCATTGCTTGAACTCTGCTGTGTTGTTCCTCCAGCAGATATTGGGATGATTTAAGTCCCTCATGAGGGCCAGGATTTATGGATGTGAGGCTTCATCCATTTGTCTGAAGAAGACCCCATCTATTTCTTCCTCATCAAGCAGCCAGCCAATACAGTGTCTGAGTGACATTGTGATCTGCCTCCTCAACCTATCCCCTCGGCTCTCTGATGGCTCAACATCCACATTTAGGCAGAGCTCCAGATGTTCTGGCTGCTCCCTCCCATAAAGGGTCACTCACCTTCCCATGCTGTCCTTCCTAAAGACCCTGAGCCCACCCATTGCAGCACTTGAGCTTCACAAGCTACCCCATTGTGTCTCTATCCCAACGAGACTGCAATGCTGCACACAAATCATCTAATCCCTCGTGTTTATTCCCCATGCTGCAAGCATTTGGGCACAGGTAGTTCAAAGATATACCCACTTGTGCTGATTTCCCAGAAAAAATATGAGAGTTTCACAGAATATTAGGAGCTGGAAGGGACCTCAAAAGATCATCTAGTCCACCGTCCTGCCTTTACCCCATCAGTGTCCTCTCACTACTTATTTGTGGGCATGAACTTGAGATGGCCTCCCTTCAGCCCCATTCTGCTGATTGCAAGGTCTCTCTTGTTCACATCTTGATTTTAACTGGTCTAATTCCAACTTCCAGACATTATCAGGCTTCTTTTTGTCTATAAAATATTTTCTCCTCAAAAGTACTACTGAATGTAAGAAAATTATTTTTAAATAGCAGAACCTTATTCAAATTTGAACTGTTTTTAAGGTATTGACTGGGACTGTCATCAGTCTGAAATTATTTTTTCAAAACTGGGGATAGATCCTATGCATTCTGCTAGACAATTATTTACCACAGCTGGTCATTAGCATGTATTGATGGTTCTTTTGCTAGGGGTTATTAAAATCAGTAATAGCCATATGTACTTACATTTTTAAAAAATACGCTGTGCTTCTTTTGGCTTTAAATTAATTTCTAAGTGCATCATTAGCATTCAAAAGGAATTATAACGAGATAATGACTGGAAAATAATGTTTCTAAAGATTACTGTTAATTTTTTTAAAAACAAAGGCAATAAAGACTTTTAAAACCTCCTTCATTGTATATCTTGGTGAATTCGTATGCACATATAGGCTTCTTTAGGAAATATCTGAGGAATGTCTGCTTTACCTGAAGAGAAGCCAAGCTCATTACTGCTAGAGTAATCAATAACCCCTGCTAATGTGGTCATCTGGTGACATAGACCAGATCAATAAAACTTGCCACATGCTTTTGTTTTAGGAAATGAAACCTTTTAGTTCTTAATTAAGGGAGAGACCTCACATCCTTAATGTTGTTTGCAATGAATGTTGCCACAGAGGAGAAGAACCGGCTCTGAGGTTTGCTCTAAAAGACTTTGACAATGTAATAAGAGAGTTGAGCCAAAACTGATTTAAATTTGTTTAACTTATTTTAATGCAAGAAGACTGGGGAAAAGTTGTTCAAGAAGAAGAAATATTCTGATGCATTACTGTGGTTATCAGAGGAAATAACATCTTCATTAGTATAACCTGTGTGTCTGAAATCTGGCAACAAAGAATACAGAATCCAGCCATGCAGGAATACTTTGTGCATTACTGACTGTGGGTCTTTAAGGCATGGCCACTGTAAAATGTAAGTTATTATTTTCAGCTTCATCTCTGTTGTTATTATATTCTGACTTCCATATAGTTCTGTGGACTAGTGCATTTTCTACAAGGCAGTTAAGCTAGAGAAAAGCACATGTGGAGTGGAGAGAAGGAACAAACTGACAGTAATGACTGCACCAAAAGTGTCTCACCTATGTACCGCTAATAAAAAGATAAACATATTAGAAAGAATTAATTACTTTAAACGTTTAATAACATATCTTATTTGCATAATACATGAAAGATGTAAACGGGCTTGTACACATGGGTCTTGATTATGGTATTATTATCTTTTCCAATGCTGGTATGTTGGAAAACAACTCAAATAAGAGACTTACATAACTACACCTAACCCTTTGTCCTGGTTTGAGCTAAATAGAAC
>NW_010182134.1:0-2942 GCF_000695765.1 Mesitornis unicolor
GGTCCCTTTCCCTTACGCTGCTCTCTAATAGATTAGAGATAAATAAATCTAATCTAATAGATTTATTTGGCACTTTCTCGGGTTTTTTCCGAAATGTGGCAAATAATGCGGCTTCTTTCATCATCTCTTGGCATTTTAGAGGGTTTCTACTGTTTTTTGTGATTTTTCAGTTTTTGCACCTTTTTAGGCATATTCTCTGCTCTCACGAGTATCTGCTACATATCAGTTCTATTTTAATCGTATCTTTGCATTTTAAAGGAAACTCCTCAAATGCGACAACATAAAGAGGCAAACAACAGGATTAAGATTAAAATCAGCAGAAATGCCAGGAAATTCTTAAAATTACTTTAAATGTTAAAAAAAACCAGCAATAGCTGCTAGATTCCCCGAAGACACAGAATTAGCATAATAGAGTGCAATATGTAAAAAACTAAAGAGAAACAGCAGAAATCCCTTACAATTCAAAAACATCATACAAAAGCACAATGATGTGACTGAAAATCAAAGCCTGGGTTTCTGCACTTGTTTATTTCTTTTCGAAGCCAACTTTTGCCACCAGGCTTTCTCTATATCTGCCCAGAGCCTGGCTTTTATACGGCAAACATTCGACTCCAACTCGGTGAATCTGGGAGCTCTAGCTGGTTTTTTTCATCTTATCAAGGCATTCTAGGAATTTCCTGGCATTTCTGCTGATTTTGATCTTCTCCTCATCATTTGGCACGTTTAAAGAGCTTCCCTTAAAATGCAAAGATATGATGGAAAGACGCACCAATAAAAAGAAATCACAGAATGTGCTGAATAAGGCGAAAACGGCTAAAATCACAAAAAGCTGCAGAAATGCTGAAAAACACATACAATGACACAATATGATTTTAAAAAGCACCAGTATCTCATGGAATGGCCAAAAAGCCGAGAAAGACATAAGTAAGGCGAAATATTGGAAAAGAAACTCTATTTAGCAGTTTTTCAGCTCTTTGCATTTCCGGGAGACTTTGATGCCTTTTTCCTCATATTGTGGCATTGTATGTATTTCTTGGCATTTCTGCTGTTTTTTCATGAATTTTCGCCTCTTTCGCTTTAGTGGGAACATACAATGCTTTTTTTGGCATATGTGGCAGATAATGCTGCTGTTTTTGTCATATCTTGTCAATTTTAAGGGTGTCTTGGAATTATTGCTGTTTTTTGACTTTGTGGCTTTATTTGGCACTTTCTAGGGTTTTTTCTGAAATGTGGCAAATAATGTTGCTTTTTTCATAATTTCTTGCCATTTTAAGGGATTTCTACAGTTTTTTGTGATTTTTCAGTTTTTACACCTTCTTAGGTATATTCTCTGCTCTCTCAAGTATCTTCTATATATCGGTTCTTTTTTAATCGTCTCCTTGCATTTTAAAGGAAGCTCCTTAAACACAACAACATAAAGAGCCAAATAACAGGAAGAATATTAAAATCAGCAGAAATGACTTGATATGTAAAAAAAAAACAGCAATAGCTGCCAGATAACACGAAGACACAGAATTAGCATAATAGAGTGCAATAGGTAAAAAAACTCAAGAAAAAGAGCAGAAATCCCTTAAAATGCAAAAACATAATAGAAAAGAACAATGATGTGACCGAAAATCAAAGCTTGGGTTTCTGCACTTTTTTATTTCTTTTCGAATCCAACTTGTACCACCAGGCTTTCTCTGGAACTGTCCACAGCCTGGTTTCAAGATGCCAAACGTTTGACTCCAATTCACACCAGAAAGGGGCTAGGACTGAAAGCTGTTGCTGCATTTCTCCTTCTCTGACAAGTGCTTCTGTAACCAAACAAAGCCTTGGGTTCTGCTGTTCCATGCTTCGCTAGCTCGTCCATGTTCGCCTCCAATATTGGTGCATGCTGGTCGGAACTGTCTCTCAAGTGGAGACGGTCAAGCTGATCTGTCTCACCAGAGATTCCAATACTGAAGGCTGTTGCTGGGTCTTATCTTTTCTCTGAAAAGCTTTTGTGGCCCCACAAAGCCAGGGGTTCTGGGCTTCTTTGATTCCCTGGAAAGTCAACGTTTGCCACCAGGCTTTCTCTGGAGCTGCCCACAGCCTGTTTTCAATATGGCAAATGTTAGACTCCAAGTCACACCAGAAAGGTGCTAGGACTGAAACCTGTTGCTGGGTTTCTCCTTCCCTGCCAAGTGCTTCTGTAGCCAAACAAAGCCTTGGGCTCTGCTGTTCCATGCTTCACTAGCTCATCCATGTTCGCCTCCAATATTGGTGGCTGCTGGTCGGAGCCATCTCTCAAATGGAATCAGTCAAGCTCCTCTCCCAAACCAAAGATGCTAGGAGTGAAGGCTGTTGCTGGGTCTTCTCTTTTCTATGAAGGCCTTTAATAGCCCCACAAAGCCTGGGGTTCTGGGCTTCTTTGCTTCCCTGGGAAGGCAACGTTTGCCACCAGGCTTTCTCTGGAGATACCCACAGCCTGCTTTCAAAATGGCAAACATTTGACTCCAGCTCACACCAGAAAGGGGCTAGCACTGAAACCTGTTGCTGCATTTCTCCCTCCCTGCCAAGTGCTTCTGTAGCCAAACAAAGCCTTGGGCTCTGCTGTTCCACGCTTCGCTAGCTCGTCCATGTTCACCTCCAATTATAGTGTCTGCTGTTCGGATCTATCTCTTAAATGGAAACTATCGCCGTATCCCGCAGTAATAGAGGGGAGAAGAGAGAGATCCGGCAGGCACGAATGGTGCAGCAATAGTGATTTATTTAATTATTTAACAACTCTTTTATAGACTTTTTTCTTCATAGCCTCATTGGTCAAGAGGTCAGCCACTCAGCCTGGGGTGATTGGCTGAAATCCTAAAACATCCACCCTGAGAATACTTCTCTACTATACCATAAACAATTCACAGATGTTCTTAGTTTACAATAACACTTCTGATAGCTTCTGGGAGAGGGAAAAGTTTCACACAGCA
>NW_010182134.1:3053-3464 GCF_000695765.1 Mesitornis unicolor
TACTAGGTATTAATTCTAAATGTAAATTTAATAGTCTAAATATAGCCTTAAGGGCTTTAACTATCTGACTCCATAATAAGAATTTTTTAAAGTTCAGGCTCTGCTTGTGGAAGGACCATCCATCTGACGGTTGACATCATGGTCATCACCAGAAGAGTCATTAGGTTGATGATCTGCATTCTGGCTGTCATTCTGATAGTCAGCATTCTGGTTGTCATTTGGATGGTCCGCATTCTGGTCATCATTTGGAGGTTGCCTGTTCTGCTGCTGGTGTCACAGGTCAGGGCGTACACATTGCGCGGGTAGCCAGTGCACTCCAGTATCTGTGGAAATGCAAGCATACCCATGACCCCAAACGATAAGCGGGCCTTCCCATTTGGTAGTAAGTAAATTCTGTACCCAGACTTTTGC
>NW_010182135.1:0-1385 GCF_000695765.1 Mesitornis unicolor
CTCTCTCTTTTTGGAGAGACAGGCTCAGGTACTTCCCACTCAGTTTCTCTCTTTCCCCTCTCCCGTAGTTCACCTCATCACTATCATCTTTGTTAAGCTTTGTCTTCTCCTTGAATGACCTGATGACCTGTAGAGAGAATGCATGGAGCTGCTTACATTTAAGTACTCTGTTCTTAAATTTATTAATTCCTGAGGGGAAAGAAGGGTGGTTACTGCCTTGAGTATTAGGCAGAAAAGAGCTTTCACCTGAGCTTTCAGAGATTGAATGATAATGATTATTATTAGTAGTGGTAGTAGTAATGATAATAATAATAATTAGTATTGTTGTTGTTACTAGGAAGAAATGTTTAAAAACCCCACTCTTCTCTGATTTGTCCTATGGACAATAAAAGGGACCTTTTCTGCTCTGCTGAATGCATGAAATAAAAACAGTTGTACAAATTAACTCATGTTTGTTAGTGGTCAGTGTATCATACAGGTTTTTTGACCCTTTCAGGGTTTGTCAAACCACCTTGGAATATGTGGTTGTTGCTTAACCCAGATTATTGTGGTGAATTAAGATGCCGTAGGTGAAGCACAGCTGTGACTCTAAAGAGACGTGGAGTACAGAAAAGGTTGCAGTGATGTTTTGAGAAGCGTAAAGTAGTATTGACCTGAGAAGACCAGGTCATACATATTAGGGGAAAGGCAATGAAAGAGAGAAGTAAGGAAGAATGTGGAGGAGGATTAAAAGCTAATCACAAAATTGTCATGTTCATTTCTCTTTCTGTGCCAGGCAGAAATGAAAAGCTGGGGAGAAGCTATATATGTTTTTTCTTTCCTATGAGGAAAGGAGGAGCAAGATGACCTGGAAGGCAGCAGGAGAAGTAGGCACGAGCGCCTTCTTGAGATGGAGGTAGGGCCCTAGAGAGCAGAAGACAGCATGGCAGCTGCACTGCAGGAAAGTGAGAGCTGTCTGGGGGACAGGGGAGAACGGGAGTTCTTGTCACACTGTTGTCACTGTTCTCTTTTGAACGACTTCTGAGGGTTAACCCTTTCTCAGGCCCTGGCAGTGGGAACATCAGATTTGTAAGTAGCTCTTAGCACATGGAAACAGACCTGTAAAGGCCTTTGATTGTCCTGAAATATATTTCCCTTGAAGTTTTTCATTATGACAGATTGTGCTAACACACTTGATTTACCTGCAGCTGGGATGTTTCAGTTATCTCTTGCTTCTGTTTAGGACATTCAGAGCTTTGAGGATTATATCACAGAGTCACAGAATCGCTCGGTTGGAAAAGCCCTCTGAGATCATCACGTCCAACCGCTCCTGTCTACCTCCTAAACCATATCCTTAAGTACCTCGTCTACCCGCTCTTTAAATCCATCCAGGGATGGTGACTCCA
>NW_010182135.1:1406-3506 GCF_000695765.1 Mesitornis unicolor
GTTCTTTCAGCTGCAAAAATACTTGCAGAAATTTCAGCCTATCTCAGGGAGGGCAGGTTTTCTGTAATACGACATCCTTGCCAGCTGCACTTAGTATTCTGGATGGCAGTCTCATCTGGGTGAGTACAAACTGAAAACATTAGTCTTTGGTATTCCTTCATCTCTTTGCAGGTCAAGACTGAGACCTGCACTGCCGTTTCACAGGCAGGTATCTGCTTTGTGATTTGAAAGAGGATTTTATTCTCTCAGACTATCAGTTGGATGTCTTTACAGGCAACAAAGAAAAAATAAAACAATACAGCCTAGGCTAAACAAGCCCAGTTCCCTCAGCCGCTCCTCATATAAGTTGGATCACGTCTATGTGCCTTGAATAAAATAATTATGTACTGGACATGCTGGAAGTATCACGCTTCTAATTCAACTCTGAACTATTCTGCTTAACCTTTGAGTTGTGGGAAGATGACAAAAGAGGAAAAGATTAATTTTGAAAGTGAAAACATGATTAAAAATTGATTCCATAGGCACCCATGCAAACATTTAAGCTATGTGTGAGTGGTACCATCCCCAGCTGTGCTGGAGGAAGTCAGCTCGGCTGCTGCTCGCTTGTGGACCAGAGCTCTGGATAGGAGTCACATAATGGAGAAGGTGAGAGGAGGAGGTCCTTGTCTCTGACAAGAAATAGCTGGTCAGCTCTCAGGAGCAGGAATTAGCTGCAGGAGTGGGCTATAATTCTGTGTGCTGAGTGACAGTGTTTGTATTGGGAATCTGGTAAAAAGGATAGGTGGAAAGGAGACAACACCTTCTAATGATGCAAAACTAAGTTAATCCAGGATGAGGACTGAGGGAGTCTTAAAGAACACTGGTGGCCCTGGCAGAGTGATAATGATTGAACGTTTGTACTGATAGATATGAAATCATGTGAATTTTTGGCAAATTGCACACTTATTTTTATGGTAGTAGTTTACTAGAACAGCTTTCTGTGCTGCAAAATGTCCAACAACAGGAATACTTGTTTTTCATGATGATTCCATGAAAAGTTGGAAAGTAAGTTCACTCTCTAAGACTCTGAGTTTTAGAAAGCAGGTATTCTTTATTACAAGCGAGGGGTCCCCAGGATCATTCCTTGGGAGGACTCCGATTTTCCTGTTCCAAAGGGATTGTTTATGTGCTGCCTATTCATACACATTCACGAGATATCTAAGGACTCATTAATACAAAGCAGGGATTCCTCCAAAAATCATTAGCATACAACCCCTCCTATCTGGGCATGCACCCTACGACCCTCTGGTGTCTTTGAGGGTCGTGGGGAGGAAAGCTCACGGTCTTCATTGCTGTAAACTTTCCGCCTTTCTCCCAGAAGCAGATGTATTTTGTCACTTCTTCTGCTGATTGGGCGTTATCAGCACTATTTCTCTAAACATCTTTGGCTACACAAAGAATACAGACAAAGAAATACAGACAAAGAATACAGGCTAAACAGAAAAACTTGACATTCCTAAATAAGGTCAGTAGGACAGACAAAGGGGTTTCTGTTCAGTGGGGATACCATTTATCTTCACAGAATATGCTCGGGCCTTCTGCTTATCTGTGAGATTGCTGAGTCTGCAACTGAGTTTCACAAAGGTCCTACAAGCAGCAATTTTAACCCTTTCTCAATGGGGAGCAGTGACAAGGAATATGTGCTCCATAGTAAATGTTGGTAAGACTTGGGCCGAGTGACAGGTATCCCAGTAGTGACCTTCATTATGTCAGAATTTTCCCATCTGCTTTCCTGACCTGCAATATTGGAGGAAAGTAAAATTAACACCTTCCACTGCGGAAATGGCCTCGTGCTACTGGTGCGGGAAATGATCTGTCTTAGTCTGCTTTGTGCATCTGTAAAACATGTTTGCACTCTTGAATCTTTTGAGACCAAAGACATTCCTGTAAGGTAAAGCAGAAATACAGTCTACCCAGCTGTAGCAAACGTTATAATCATGTATTAAAATTTTCAATTGCTATCACTATTTGAAATAACTTGAAATATTAAAAGGAGAGTGGGTGTTTGTTTTAGGACTTAGAAAGGCCACGTATTTCTATCCAAAACATGTAGAGTTGATT
>NW_010182136.1:0-9914 GCF_000695765.1 Mesitornis unicolor
TTTTGAGAGTGAAATTTCTCCTGCTGCTTATCCTTTTACTGAGCCATCTGGCAGATTTAGGATACTAACTAATGAAGCTGTACTGTGCCATGTATTAATATGGAGCTCTTGAATCACTCAGCAGGCCAGATTTAGAAAAACAAGACCTTTGCAGCAGACTTCCACTGAAAATGCAATGTTTGGCTAATTAACAGATGCCCTCCCTGACAAGACATGCAAAAGGAGTAAGGGGTAATGCCTCAGTGGAATGAAATAGATGTATGAGAATGATAAGAGCTTGTGGTTATTTAAGGGAGATGGCGATGCAATACATCTTGGTCAAAAGCGTTACTGCCTTTCACTTTAAAGGTCCTCAGTGCAAACTCACGTGTGATGAAACTGTCTGTGCAAGGAGTTAAAGCTGCCAAAGGGTAACCAGACTTCCTAGCTGTTAAAGATACCATGCACATGCAAACATTCCCTTTGCACTGTGTGTCATCCAGCCTTTCTTTGCTTGCTCTGGTCTGGGGCAGCTGCAGAAAATGGAGCTGAGCCTCTGCCTTCAGCTGCTGGGCCATTAAGTAGCAGCAGCCTCAGAGCACAGGAAAGGAAGGGGAAGTGGGCTGTAAGTAGCTGCTCTTGAGCAGACATGACTAAGTGGAGCTGCTCCTTCATGAGAGGCACAGTGAAGTAATGGCTGGCTTTTTTCTGAGAGGTGAAATTGCCTCTGTGCTCTTTCAAGGAACTAAAACTTCTATAAACACCCAAGTGACCACAGGGAAATATTTTGAAATGTCTGTCATGACTCCTGTTTCTGTTGAGAAACTGGGCTAAAAGCCCTTATATTTACTGATGGGAGGCAAAAAAGATGAGAAGGCAAATCCCGGTTCCTGCCTACCCCTCCCCTCCTCTTGCTCTGGGAAATATCAAACATGAATGCTCAAAAGCATCCAAATCTAGGAAGAAAAGGGCTCAAAGCTGTCAGGATTGTGCTCCATCCCTTTTCCATCCCCCTCTTCCAAAAAAGCAGGATGGACAGTGGCACTGATACTTCTTTGCAGCACTAGGGTTTTGCGATGGGGCTGGCATTTCCCCTGCCCTGGCACAGAGAGGGCAGCGAGGCAGTGGCACCACTGTCACCCCTGAGCCCTTGACTGGGTGAGGAAAGGAAATCCCTTTCCAGCTCTTGCACGTGATGGGCTGAGGGCTGACTGCTCATAACTTGTGTCACCCTAAGGACTATGGAACGTCAAACTGCGCCAACAAAACTCTAGTAATCAGCTGCCTCAGCAGACTTTAGTAGCTGATCAAGAGAATGACTCGTTCTTTTGATCTATTTCACATTTTCAACTGTTACTGACTGAATAATATATTTGCCGCCTTATCATCCTCTCACTAGTAAAGTGGCAAAATGAGACATTTTTATAGTGCTCAGATAGCCTAAATAAGGTCTTTTTGCCCCTTTTCAAAGTTTTCCTTTACCTGTTCTCCTTCCTCATAGTTTGTTCCTTTGCTTTTAAGTCTCTTTAGCTGTAGCTCATGTTTTGTATCACACATATACCTATACCTATACCTATACCTATACCTATACCTATACCTACACCTACACCTACACCTATACTTATACCTATACCTATACCCATCCACATCCACATCCACATCCACATCCACATCCACATCCATATCCATATCCATATCCATATCCATATCCATATCCATATCCATATCCATATCCATATCCATAGTGGAGACAGTGGTAGCACCCTTGGAGGGTGAGGAAGCTGTTCAGAAGCCTCATTTCCTAGCAGGGAGTACACAGTCTATAAAATCCTTCAGTATAGTAAAACCAGGTAATGCAAATGCCATATCGGGCATTTTTTGTGCTGAGCAATTGCTAATGAATGGTGTCATAAACTAGCTTTCTCATGTGGGATTTTATGCCATCTGCACAGCTTAACTCTCATTAATTATCAACCTCAGCTCTTCAGTTGCAGAGGATCTAGTGCCTGGCAGCAAAGCCTGAGAGAGACTTGACAGCTAGGATGTCCCAAGGGTTGTGTCTTGCAGTCCTGAGATCCTTGTCTCTGCGAGTCCCCATAGCTGGGCAGGCAGCGTGGGTAGTGCCTGCTTCTGCGCCTTTGCGAAGAGACCATGTGGGCTCCCTGTCGTGGCTTGGTCTCTCCTGCCTTCTCTGGTCTGAGTGCCTTCAAGGACTTACCCAGCCACTTCTGTGGCTAACTTGACCATTTCTGCTGCACAGAGACATGAAAGCCTCCTTCCATACTGTCCTGAAGCCCCATCCTTTCCTGTACAGTGGACTCAACTCTCTTTTTCCTTGGCTGCTTTTAGTCAATGGAGGTTGCTACCATCTGTGCAAGATCAGTAGCTCCCAAAGGTTTACAAGTGATGGTTCCTGCTCTGCAGACCAATGTGCTGGTACATGCTAAAACAAGGTAGGTAAGGACAGAAATGAGATGAGAGCAAAAAGAAAAAGCTAACAAACACACCAAGGAGAGTGCAGTTGTCTTTGGGTAGCTGAGCACACAGCTCAACATCTGCTTTTTTTGCCCACATCTATGGCGATAGAAGAGATAATAAACTGCTGTACTATTCACTCCTAATCCTGCTCTTTCATTAGATGCCACATGATTTGGTTTTGCAATGGGCAACCAAGGCTGAATCAAAAGGAAGTAAGTAACTTTGCAAAGGCTGGTTTGCTTATTAGAGAAATCGGCTTGTTCTACCTATAAACAAGCTTGTGATTTATTGTGTTTGTCTAGTAGATAGTAAGTTGAAGCAACTTAGAGCAGTTATCCAAGAAAATCCCCAGCATACTGTACTTCCTTATAAGGGGAGAAGACATGTGCAAACATGAATGAACTACGCTTAAGGCCTTCTTCCTTCTCCTGTGCAAAACAGAGTCGCTCTGCTTCACATGTAGTTGAACTGAATAAACGGCCTGTCTTGAATTACATTTTGGATAAACTGGGTGTGTAATATATCCAGCCAGCTTTGGTGTTCATGACAGCCACTTGTGTAACTGAGCACCATGTTTCTTAGGCATTGCCAGGTTCAGAGACCTCTCACAGTGACAATTTGTTCTTAGAAGCAAGTAAGAAATGTGGTGAAGGAAGATGGCAGGGAGGAGGGAAATCGGTGTTTGATAGGCGTGTTACCTATAAGAATTTCAGTTCTGAGGGTAAAATAGGGGAAATCCATTCCAGTTTTAATTGTCTTCTGCATCTCTTCAAAATATTCTGTCACAGTAATGAAGGGCAGAAATTATTCTACTATTCTGTCATCCTTGGATTGCTTCCTGTCCTAAGACTCAGGAGAATAGAGTAGCTCAGAGTCTCTACCACTCTTTTCCCAAAGATGTCTCTGCTTTATGGTGGCAATGAGTAATATAATTTTGATTTGCATGCACTGGATCAGAGTGTCCATCTCTCACTTCTGCAATAACATTGTCTGGCTCCAGAAGTGAAGGCAGCAACTTGTCAAGCATTAGAAGCCACAGCCCAAGCATATCAAAATATCTGAGCAGTGTGGTTGTCAAGATTTGCAGTAATTTCTCCCATTCAATCCCAAGATCAACAGTCTGACAGACTGTCTGATCAACACAGAATGGTTGTACTTCAAGCAAATCACAGATCTGTATCTTGTTATACACAGCAAGTTTTTCCCTTCCCAGTCCCTTCTCCAGTCCTGTCCTCTTTCTCTGGGCCTTGCAACTTTGCATCTGGTTTGACAAGATTTCTTCTTTTGTTGCTCCCAAACCATCCCAGATCTTAGAAGGCAAGTCTCAACTGCTACTTCCTTGTCCCACCACTCAGCAGGCCATCGCTGAAGGTCACAACTATTCCCTTCAGGGTTATTTACCATATTAAACTGCCTCTCCCTCCTCGTGCATTGGGAACGCCAAAGCCAGTGGCCTGTCTTTCTTCTACTAGGAAAAGGCTAGGAGCACAAGCTCTTTTGGGTGAGCAAGTCTTTCCATTCATTGTCATTTCCTCCAAAAAAACAGGCCATGGTGTCAGAGTCAGAGCTGCCATAATAGAGCATCTTCTGCCTTACATGAAATCAAGCTTATTTCTGCCAGTGCTTAAGTCTCAGCAAGACTTAGTTTCCATGGAAAGTGTGAGTTAAAAAAAGAAATGGATAGACAAGAAAAGAGAAAATTAAAATGTCCCTGCTTTAGGTCTAAGATTCATATGTCACTTTAAAACTGTCTGTAACCTCTCACTGGTCCTTGTTCTTTAATGAACTTCAAGGTGCATCTGCTCAGGTTCGTAGACAGTACTCCAATACCCAAACGCAGACCAGGTGCACTTGCATATTTTGGGATGAAAAGCTTTAAGAGACAAAGCTGGTGATTCTGATTTGCCTGTTTTGACCTCCTCCGTGGTGCCTGCCTGTCACTTTGTTCCCAAATGTGATACTTTTGGAGGACCTTTTACCTAACCTGCAGATGACTTTGTAGTTTTATTACTCAACAGCTTAATATTTTCAGCTACATAGCTGATTCTTAAAAATGAGAAGACTGCAAGTGCAGAAGCCATGAAAGGACCACAGGAAATTTGTACCACATTTTCTTGAAGCATTTGCAAAACCACTCTGAAGAAGGTCTAAACCAAGAACTCTAAGTCTCACCATGTGCCACAGCAGTTGGTAGAGCCCATAGTGAGAATTCAGTCCATTTCTTCGTACTCAGATGATCTGGGTCTGATTTCATAGGTAATAACCACAAAGTGTCTTCTCCACTAAGAGCTCATTAGACAGAGTGATAGGCATGCGGGCAGTCAGCATGGCACAGAGTAATAACGTTTATGCTCTGTGTGACAGCAGAGTGAGTGAGGACATTCCCAAACTGGTCTCATTTTCGTGAGTGCTCTGACTGATTTTATAGGAAAATGAACCCACTGCCAAGAAAAGTTTTTTACTGCAAAAGCTTTCTGCAGCACATGGGCCTCAGAAGCAACAGTGCAGTTTCCAAAGCTTTCTAACACCACAAAAATGGAAAATTAGGAGTTGGAAATTTGAAATGGCATAAACGCATACTCCACTGGAATAAAGAGGTGGTGGTGTTTAGCTTATTACTCATTTCTGGCATTGTGCTTCTGCTAAACAATAGTGCAATTACTTCTTTAAAGGCCTGTGCAAATTGCCTGTAAAATTGAAAAGCAGGGGATGGAAAGCATTAAGAAAAGAGCCCAGAGAGGAACTTCTCAGTGTAATACATCGCAAACAAAGCTCTGCTACAAAACATAAGTCTTCAAACTGTGCTGAGAAAAAAGCCAAAATAAATGAACATAGTAGGCCAAATTCAAAGGTATATTTGAAATAACCAAGTTTATCCTGACTCTTTCACATGTGACTGTCTAAATGGAGGAACAAACTCCTTTGATTTGTGTCTTCTTACCAGCAAGTGACTCGCAGCCGCTACGCACCACCTGAATTAAACCAAATCCAAATAACAGCTCATATAGTTCTTCAAACAGCAGGAACCAGCCACAGACAGCTTTATTTCCCTTTTTTTTTTTTTTCCTAGGGCTTCTTGAAGCTAACATCAGCATGTGAAAACACTCTTCTCTGTATTGGTGCTCATAATAACACGTTTCCACCAACAGTGAGGCAAACCTGGTTTGCTTGCACTGTATTTTTCCTCCTAGCACGATGAGAAAATGCCAACACTACCAGCATGTTACGGTGCACTCACATGGGGCACGAAAATGCTTGGATTTTGCTTTGCTTTTGTATGTGCATCATTGTTTTGCCAGCAGTGCTACAGGTAACAATGTATATGTGGCAGTTCCAGTTTCCTTCATTTTCAGGGTAAATCCTGATGTTCCTGGAAGACAGTCTGTTTCATTAGGTGGATCTGGTCTGCTGTTCAGAAATGTGGGGAGGGCGTGGGAGAGGATATTTCTGTGGCCTTTAGCCCTTTCCTCCCTGCGAGGAGCAGATCTCAGAGATCACTGGTGCATGAGGCTGCTTGGCATGACGGCTGGGCCTAGCTCTGTCTTAAGCCATGCCTGGCTTGGGCCAGGCTGCTAGTACACGTTGCTCTCGTTTAGATATCCACTGATTCTGCAGGCCGAGAACAAAATAGAAAGAAGCTTTTCTGCTTTGACTCCAGGTTTCTCTGCTCATGGCCCAAAGCAGAAGTGTTTTCCTTAGTTTTTCAGTAGCGTTCTGAATGTTTCTGCCCTGCAAAATTTGAATGGACTAGAGAAGCCTGGCTTTCATGGATGTTCAAGAGCTTGTGGCTGCCTTGCAGAGATGCTTTCTCAGATGGATAGGGAAGCAATGTGAGGCTGACTGAATCTTTGATGGAGATAAATGAGGGCATCTGGTATTCCTACATGGTGCTTGCTAACGCTGGCTCATTCTGTAATCTCTTGTCATTCCAGCAGTCCCTGAAGGCAAATATTCCCACTTAAGCAGCCCTGTCACTGTGGGTGCCTTCTCAATAAGTCCAGTATTTTCTCTGGGTTAGGATACTTGCCCAAGTGTTTGCAGGGTATCAGTATCAGGTTTCTTTTGGTGAAATGATTAATTATGTCAGGTGAAGGCACAAGAAACCTTGAAGCAGGAAAGCAAGTGAAAGCATGCAGAGGTACAGATTATAGTAGATTGGCAATAGGTGTGTATAAAAATAGATGCATATGCTAATGGACAAAGCAAGACTATGTAGAGCAATGGCTATGACAAAAATAAACAGTAAACCCAGCAACAACAAAATCTAAAAATACTTGGAGAGCATGTGGATTATGACCAACCAGATTTCAGAAAATATTCTAATTTCTCTGTCTTTAAATCTTCTGCAAGATTTGCAACTACCTGTAAGCAGTTCCATATAAGTGCTGAACATTAATATATTTTTATTTAATCAAAGTCCAGAGTAATCCATCAGCCAATCAACAATCAAATAAACAGTTACATAGCAGGCCTCCAAGACAGGAAACCTTAGGCTGCAAGGGCTGCTGCCATATGCAGACTCTGTGCTTCAGAGCTCCCCTTGTTAGGGGGCAAGACCGCAGTGTCACCTATCCTCGGGTCAAACCTAAGGAAGACTTGCCTATTCTGCCTGTGTCGTACTCAGTGGTCAAAAGATAAAGGCAGCCTTTTCCTGAAGGAGGAGGCCTTGCTGGTGTCTGCCTGTGCACCAGTGCTGATGCACAAAATCTGAGCCATGACTACAACACCTTTGCCATTCTCTGCACTGTTGAAGCTAGGAGCACATAGTAAGAACATCCCAGAGATGTCTTGACAAGACACAGGCTGAGGTGGGGGGGGTTTAGCTAACTCCTAGCCTAGGTGGAAAATAATGCAGATATGTGAGCATCTGTGCAAACACACAGTGAATTATATTACCTATGTGGTACATGTTAAGTCAAGACATGACCTAAAGCAGCAGTGATAAGGAAGTCATTCTTGCAAAAGTTAGCACACGGGCACCTGAGCATTTGGTAATGATTTGTGGTTTAACTGTATTCAAACTTGTCAAGTAAGTTAATTTAACAAGGTAGTAGTACATTATATCTTCTAATTAGACATTTGCAGCCAAAATGGGCTTTAAGGAAAGATCTGAGATCACACAGAAGAGCAGCCTTACAGGACACCTGTTCATTCAAAAAATACAAAGTGAAGAAAATGTAAAGGTATCTTTTGGGCAACAGGTCAAATGGTCACTGGAGACTGATGTCCCTACAGAGGTGGTAGGGTACACATAATAACAGAGGAACTGGGTGAGCTTTTTCATGATGAGTGCCATTAAAGGTAATGTCTGAAAACTTGAACTTGGGAAGCTGGGTAAGGGTCACAACCACTGCTAATTTGGTCAGAAAGACAAGGCTGGAAGATGATCTCAGAAACCTCCTTATATATCTGATGTGTTTTTTAGCTCCCCAGCAGAATGCTGTGGTGGGCATGTGTGAAGATGAAGATCTGAATGTTTTAGAAATATGAACAGAAAAAGAGAGCTGAATGCTGATGATGGCATGTAGGTGTGAGCGTCAGCACTTTCACACTGCTTAGATGTTAAAGTGTGTGGAAGGAACATTGTGAATCTATCAAGAGATAAAGACTAGGAACAGAGAAAAATTAAAAGGGAAGTGAAAGGACTGAGTTTTGACAGTACTAGGTCATATCTTCAAAGCACGTTTAATGGTGAAACTTCACTGATGTCAGCAGAGCTCATCTCATTTCCCACAAGCTGAGGAACTTAGACAGCCTAAAAGAGATGTAGGTTAGAAAATGGAGACTGTGAGGACAGACAAAAGCCAGAGTAGCTTGGCAAGGTGAGCTGTGGCCTCTCCATCATCAGAGGCCTTAAAGAGCAGGTTAGACAAACCAGTGCCAGGATTGACAGACATAGGTGTGGCTCAGCCTATGGGGCAGGAGGGTGGACAAATTTTTCTGCTCATGTAGTTTGCAGAAATAGGATACAAATGGGGCTGAGGGCATGACAGCTCAGCTTAGCACCACATGACTTGAGTCCTGCTCCATGCACAGCATGGATACTTCATGCTAAAGTTATTGCTAGGCTAAAGGCAGAATCCTGAACAAAAAATTTTCCTCTCCTATGGACCTTGACCTTTGGAAATCCACTCTCTTGCCTGCATTTTGCCCCACAGTGATTAAGAGCTGGCAATAAAATCCCTTCCTCTCATTGGACACTAAAATCATCCTGCAAACAAAGAAAATCTAGATGAATTAGACTGCTGACAACTCAAAACAGTTCCTTGTGATTGGGAAGTTACATCTGAGACTGTCTGGAAAAGCAAATGTGACAGAGACTGGCACAATAGCAACATTCAGATGCAAGTCCACGAGTTGCATCCCCTGATGCAAACAGATCTGGTGAAGGGCTTCTTTCAAAGTCACTCTGCACACATACACACATCATTTGGAGATAGCATTAAGATTCATGTAGAATGGATTTATTTATTTTTTTTACTGCAAGGAATTTTTATTGTTTCAGAGAAATCCAGTTCTTTTTATAAAGCATCAGAAAGCAAGCTGCTTTTCTCTGAGAAGATCTATTTTGCCTGAATGATACTGCTGGTTGTGAGGACTTGAGTGGGAACAGAAAGGCTTAAATTTTTTCATAGTCATGCACAAGTTCAGACACATGCAGTTCAGGATAGGTAGTTCGTTACAAGCATAACTGTGTTCCAGTTCTGACAATAAAGTATTTGTATCAAGTTGTTAAAGTATAAAATACACACCCTGCAGAAAAAACACTGTTACGAAGGACAGTTAAGGCAGATGTTGAGGAAGTAACTTGGAGCAAAAAGGAAGACAGCCAGTTTTCTGAAATTATTTATTCTGTTCTGATGCATTTACTTCCAGGGATCCCGATCATACAGGCCTGGTTTTACTGTGTATTTTCTCCATCATAAAGAGATGTACAATAATCCACAAAGGCTTGAGCCACATGGGTCAGATCAAAATCAAATGCTCCACAGAACCCCAGGGGTTTTCTAATCCAAGGTTTCACTCTCTCCCATTTCATACAGAATAGCTAGATTTGGGTTACAGGTATGACTTTCCTAATCTACAGGAATATCTTTGGCTGAGTGCTTTTCCTGTGGTGTCTTCTCCCAAGATACCACCGAAAGAAAGTAAGGCCAGCTGGCTTGCATCAAAGATAAAAGAAGACAGAAAACTGAAGGAAATATTTGTAGACAGAAGATTTTGTTCAGCCTGAACTTTATCAGTCCTTACAATTCAAACCTTCCTTTCCTCCTCAGCCAGGTTTACCTACATTGTTTTAAATTGAAGGAGGACAAAAAGGCCTTCAAAAAGGCCAGCTAGTGTAGGAAAGAGGACCATTTTTCTTCACTGAGGTCTCCAAACAGTGCTGGGAAGAGAGGGCAGCACAATCTGTTCTGCAAGGGTGGCACCTGAGGGTCTCCTCCACCTCAGACGCT
>NW_010182136.1:9945-15453 GCF_000695765.1 Mesitornis unicolor
TTCCACATCTCTTTAGCACTCATTGCTGCACTGCAGTGGGCTTACATGGGCACTGAGGAAAAGGTTTGTGTTGATTCCTTTGTTCCCTTTTCTTGGACTGTGCAGTGTGACAGTGACATTTCACTTCCCTACTGGTGATAACGAGCACATCTCCACCAATGCCAGCCCAAATCCCCACCACGTGCTTCTTGCAACGAGCACAAATTAACCAGTGTGGAAGGAATGCTAAATATCAGGAGGGCTTCTAGGCTAACAGCTCATGCACAGAGCAAGAAAAAACCATGAAAAACTGAAAAAAAGAGATTCCCTGCCTTCAGTAGAGCATTACTCAGTCGTAAGCTATGTACAACTATGTAAGCTTCTTTTGCTCCCCTGCCAAGACTCTGAGAGAGGGAAAATCAGGACAGACACATGAAAAGAAGAATAAAGAATAATATAAAGAAAAGGAAAAAACCCAGTATGTTTTAGATCAACCTTAACTCCCTCCACTGCTGTTTACCTGTCTGATGCTTTGCCGGTGACAGCAATAGAAACTATATGCTTTAACTGTGCTTTTCAAAAAATTGACAGCTCCAGAGCCTCTCCATTTTCTCTCTTCACCTTGTCCTGTTGTGTAACTGCGTGTCAGGCTGGGAGCCAGAGCTGACATCACATTGCAGAGGACTGCCCTGGGTCTTGGATAACCTTAATAGGACAGCCACTTGGAGAGTGTTTATGTGCCATTAGAGAGGCTGCTCTTCTAACCACTCTACTGTATTAGGGGAGCAGAGTCATTATAGACCAGGCAGAAGTATTAATTGCATTTGCATCACTGACATGCACCATGAGGTATTTCAGTGAGCTCTGATACTTCAGGTCCTGTTCCCATCCTCCTAGAAGCAAAACTCCAGCTGTGGTAAGTGATTGCAACTAACCACAACACTGTTTTATTTTCTCCCCGGGGGATTTTGTTACCTCAGAATGGTTTGTGATTACTCTAGGCAAGTATCTTTAAAAAAATGCCCAGCAGGCTGCAGGTAGGTTCAGGGTCCATGCTCAACATCATATGGTTTAGATCTCTGAGTAACAGCATCCCTGTTTGCCAGTGGTATGTTTACTGGGCCCAAAATCTCTAATGTGCTTGTTTGTGCTGGCTGTTATCTGTGTTGAAATAGATGGCAGCAGCCTGCAGAAATGGAAGTGTGAGGGAGGGAGTAAAATATATGCTGCTCTGCTTGAAAAGTGAGTCCCCATTCCCACTCTGACACTCAGATCGACTTTCCTACCCTGTAATAAGCTGAGGCCAGGTAGGCCCTGGTTCTAGCACATGCTGATTTCCTTACCTTACTGCTGGGATGACTTCTGAAGCAAATTAAGATGATTAAATCCCGATGCAAATTAAGAGCCACCAGCCTATATCTGCCCTTAGCACTGCCTTTCCCCTTGAAAAGAAGTATTCAGGACATAGTCATGGAAATGGAAACATAGCAGATGGCTATGCTACATTTTCAGTGCAGGAGGTAACTTGCAGCTTCCTCTAGCTGTGCTTTCAGGCTGTCTCTTAACTTTCTGACCTCTACGTGTTTCATGGTGACTGGACACATGCTCCTTCTCACGTACCTGAAGAAGATAGCATGCTACTCAGAAAGCAAAAAAAAAAAAAAATAAAAAGGGAAAAACGGTGGCAGAGAGAATCACGCACCAGCTGAGACGAAGCTCAGGCCTCTACATCCTGCACCACAATTAGATCAGAGAATCTCAGAATGGTCTGGGTCGCTTGGGAAGGGATCTTAAAGATCATCTAGTTCCAACTTTCCACTGGCTCAGGCTGCACAAAACCCTCTCCAGCCTGGGCTTGAACACTTCCAGGGAGAGGGCATCCAGAATGGCTCTGGGCAACCTGTGCCAGTGTCTCACCTCCCCCACAGTGAAGAATTTCTTCCTAATATCTAACCTAAATCTACCCTCTTCCAGTTTAAAACCATTACCCCTTGTGCGACCACTACACTCCCTGATAAAGAGTCCCTCCCCAGCTTTCCTGTAGGCCCCTTTTCAGTTCTGGAAGGCTGCAAATAGGTATCCCCATGGCCTCTTCTTTAGGTTAACAACCCCAACTCTCTCAGCATGGCCTCATAGGAGAGGTACTCCATCCCTCTGATCATCTCATGGCCCTCCTTTGGACTTACTGCAACAGCTCAATGTCCTTATGTTGGGGCCCCAGAGTTGAACACGGTACTGCAGGTGGGGTCTCACCAGAGTAGAGGGAGAGAGTCACCTCCCTCGATCTGCTGGCCATGCTTCTTTTGATTTCCTTGTGCAGGTACGGATGAACTCCTCTAAACAGTATTGAGAGAAAAATGATTGCCTGTTTTTCTTCCAAGTGCTGCATTATGTCCCTTCTTATTTAGTAGGGTGATGGTGTTATTTTTAGGGTATTAAACAAGATGTAACACTTCTCTGTCTCATTCTCTTCCTGTAGTGTATCTAAACAATTTTAAAGATGACAAATTCATTAAGTGAAGATTTGTTTTGGTAAATTTGTTCCTGCCATAATTATGCTGACAAGGTCTCAAAAGAAAAATGTCTCCTAAAAATTTGACTGAGATACTTTGAATGTACTTTTAGGCTGAGTGAGAGGAATTCTGCTTTGCTGAAGAAACCTTCTGTATACTGCTGGCTGTTGCTATTCTGCTTCCATATGGTCCCAGCAACTCTCACTTTCTTAGCAGAGCAAGTTAGGGCAAAGAAAAATATTGGGCAATGTATTCTCCAGCATATCCTTGCATTTTCTCTCTTTTAGCCACAGCATTTGTTCTTTGGTAGGAGCAACAAAAATGATTTTAAAATGGATGAATTACCACTGCGCAAGAAATCAGTTCACAGAACAGTTTGCCCTGTGGATCCTGATGATTTTGTAAACATCTGGGTCACTAAAAAAGGCCATACTACCAAAAAAGCCAAACAAACACAGAATAGCTTTGGCGTAAAGAGCTCTACCTTTAGCTGGTTACCCACAGTGGTGTAAAGGATTTATGAAGGCATGAGGTATATAAGCAAAGTACTCCACACTTAGCAATTTTCAAATAACAGCTGATTTTAATTTTTTCTTTGGCATTTATACACACATCCTATTGCAAGCTTGATTAATTTCTTTTTGCACTGGAAAAAATGTTAAAGCTGGAATAGAAAGTCAAGAATGTGGGAATTCATACATTGCGTGCATATGTGGTTTAGTGGTGTGTGCCATTTGTACACATCACTTACTGGGGAAGTTAAATCACTTTTGGATACAATTTTTAGCAGCTGCTTCCAAAACTCTGTCGACTTTGAAACTTTGAAGTTACATTCTCCACAACCTGTTATTGAAATATTTCTTGCCAGCAAAAAGCAAGCACCATTTTCTGAAGCAGAGATTTTTCTTCATTTGCTCTGCAGGCTGCAAAGGGATGCTCTTGCACTTACAGACTGGCTCCCGCAAACTGGGACAGACTGTCTTCTCTCTGTTAGGAACACAGCAACTCATGTGTACTGAAGGTTTGGTTGTTGGTTGTTCTTTTTAACTTCTCAGACTTCCTTCATCACCACTGATGAAAATGAATGCAGTGCTCTTCCATGTGCAAACAGGACTTCATTCGTTTATGCAGTTATTGAGGAAGCCTTGGAGTTGTGGACATGCACACAAGGCTCTGATGGTCTCAGTGAACTGTTCCTTTGTGGTGCGTGCTTAATGCAGTAGTGACACAGAATTTACATGACAAAAGAATTTAAAAGTACCTTTAGCACTGTCTTCCAGATGACTGGAGAGCAGATTTCAATAAAAGGAGTCATGACTCATGCACCAGTTTGCAAAATGGTCTCCTGTTCCTGGGCAGAACAGCTTTCTGTTTGCTCCTTTCAGGCTGTTTTCTACATCAGGGGACAGACTGGTGCTCTTGCATCGGGAACCTGTGGCTCCCTCCAAATTCTGCTGTTTCAGATGTGGGTCTGCTACAGTTGTGCCCACTCTTGCTCCGTTGGCCCGCTGGACTTAGTGGCCCCTTGCCATCTGTGCCAATAACCTTCAGCAGGGTCAGTGCAGCCTTGGGGTGGTGAGGCCTGGTAGGCCTCTGCACTGGCTTGATCTGAGAGGCTGCTCAGCGTCTCAGAGCAATCTTCTTTAGAGCTTGCTGGCCACCTCTGTGCACAAAATGTTGCTTCCACCACCAGCTCAGTTAGTGAAGGGATGAATTTAAAAGCTTATCTGCTCTCCCTGTGTTGGTGCCGCTTTGGCTGCGTCCAGCTTCCCTTTCCCTGTGCCTCCACAGCTCCTGCCAACCATTCAGGGTTTTTAGTGCATTTCTCCTCCTTCCCATTATAAAAAAAACCCAGCTAATGCAAAGATTGCCTCTCTAGGGGAACTCATCTTTGCTCAGCAATCATTGTCACTGTAACCTTCCCAATGGAGTTTAATTATGTGTTTGCGATTAAGCAATTATGCATTATCAGGAACAGAGTAAATCAAGCCTTTTATCTCCACTAACAGGATATTTCCTGTGAGCTTTCCTGCCAAAAGAACCTAGGGGAAAGATGGCACGATTCTGCATGTTATGTAAGCATGTTTATTTAGGGAGTTTGCAGCATTGTGCGTTGGATGCAGTCACCTCTGCTCCAGCTCCAGCTCCAGCTCCAGCGTGGCTGCCTGAATCCCACTCAACATGGCCAGGGGACCGCACCTGCAGGGTAGTGAGTGGTGGCTGTGAACTGCAGCCACTTTTATGGCGTGCTGCCCTGCCCTGCTCAGAAGCAGTCAAATTGGTTTCGAAGATGCTACATACTCATGGATAAAACTCTTCAGGCTCAGTCAGATGGTTGCCTTGACTGCTTGTGGGCAGAGAGGGGGATCTTGCAGCTTCTGCAAGCATTGCTGAGCAGATAAAAGAGGAAAGAGGCCACCCATGCTCTCGCTCACTCTGCATTCAATTAGCTTGCTTACTGATGGGCTAGCACTGCAGAATGGATTTTCCCACTGATTGATCTCTTAATGTAAATGAGCTCTGGTTTTAAACTCAAACCATACATACTTTTTTTCCCCTTGAAGCAGTTCTCTTCTATTACAGAACCACACAGAATCACAGAACGTTAGGAGTTGGAAGGGACCTCGAAAGATCATCCAGTCCAACCCCCCTGCCAGAGCAGGATCACCTAGTCTAGGTCACACAGGAACATGTCCAGGCGGGTTCTGAATGTCTCCAGAGAAGGAGACTCCACAACCTCTCTGGGCAGCCTGGTCCAGTGCTCTGTCACCCTCACAGTGAAAAAGCTTTTCCTTGTCTTCAGGTTGAACCACCTATGCTCCGGCTTGCACCCATTGCCCTTTGTCATTTGACATCACTGAGAAGAGCCTGGCTCCTTCCTCCTGACACTCACCCTTTACAAATTTATAAACATGAATGAGGTCACCCCTCAGTCTCCTCTTCTCCAAGATAAACAGACCCAGCTCCCTCAGCTGCTCCTCAGAAGGGAGATGCTCCACTCCCTCCATCATCTTTG
>NW_010182137.1:0-6399 GCF_000695765.1 Mesitornis unicolor
TTTTTACCTATTCCTCTGAGTTTCACCCACAGGCACTCGCTCGTACCGTCACCCTCAAGCTCCATACAGCAAAAAACTTATTTGACTCTTTAGCAAAAAGGCACCAATTTCAAATGATGTCTGCTAGACCAATAAATACGAAAAGGCTGCCAAATACGCGTGATAAAACCCCATAATCTTACTTCTTAGATTTTCATCCGTACAGGATATGTTAGGAAGAATACTATAGACTAGCTGGGTCTGATTTTGATCTCTGTGGTATAAATCAGTAGTAGCTCTTCAGTAGTCAATAAAATTAGTGTGTTAAATCAGAGTAAGTGTTCATTTTCTTTTTTAAAAAGGTTCAGCTCTGTTGGGTTAACAAACATCTGAGAAGTAGGAAAATATTTGGATTTCATTATGATTATTTTCCCACATAATTAAAAGATAGACTTTTTCCTGCACTAATTTAATTCTTGGTTATTATAGTTACTGATTTTTAGAACACACTGGGGGACAGTTTTGCAGAGATGCTAGATGAATCACTAGTGAACAAAGAATGTGGGGAAAGAACAAGCCTGTTATTAAACAAAGAACCATTACTTTTGTATCTAGTTGTATGTGTATATTAATTTTAGGATTATTTATTTATTTATAGATTTTTTAAAAAATCACATTTTACCCTTCCCATTGATGCAGGGTTAAAATTTGTGGTGATTTTCTTCTTCTTGGTGGTTTGTCAGCATTGTGCTAAGGTTTATAAAATGGTTGTGAATTATGTGAGGAAATACTATTTCTTGATGATACAAATAAAGAGACTGAGGAAGAGAATTATGGCCTGACATTTAGCATGCATGCTCATAGTTATACACATTTCAGTCGAACAAATCAGAAATAGGTGTGAGTACCTAACACTGCACTGAAAATGCAACTTTAAAACACACTGTAAACTCACAGGGTGTTAGAGTTACGAAAGTGAGAATCTGCAGCTGAATGAAGATTCAAGTTTCTGTAAAGGCTCAAATGGCTGCTCTTGGGTTCTACCTAGTCCATGTACTGGGACTATATATTTTCATATATATTAAATCCATATATCTTATTTAGTCATCAGTTCTGCTTTATTTAGTTCCAGCTGATCAATATTCTGTGAAACAGCAGCTTCCACACAAGGAAGCAACCAGCCATAATTGCCTTAGAAAGAGTATCTTACAGGTTCACTTCCTCACATCCTCCTTTCCTAAACAGACTTAAGGAACGAGAATCAATATCAGCATAACACAGATCTACAGATGTTTTTAAACGTTGTAATAACTAAGCTAAAAGTCGATTTCGAGTAGCACCTGCAATGCCTATGGTCATTTTGTAGACTTACTAATACCCTCATAAACACATAAAATGCTGTCAGATATTGGTGTTATTCTGGTTATGCTACATCTTGAGGCCAGCCCAAATTTCACGGAATCACAGAATCCCTCAGTTGGAAAAGACCTCCGAGATCATCACGTCCAACCGCTCCTGTCTACCCCCTAAACCATATCCCAAACCAAATTTGCTAGCTGTCTCCTGTCTGAGACCTTACCAAAGTGTATGGTTGGATTAATATTCATTGGTTCTTTCCTCTGGGATATGGGGCTGTTGTCACAAATGAGTCTTCTGACTTTCCTGTTGCTTGTGACCGTTGTTGCCATTCTGGATATGCTTAGAGCAATATTCAAATTATAACAGCTTTTGCTTTCCATATTTATTTATATATCTGATAAAGTCTCTAACATCAGCTTCTTACAGTATAGACTTTCCTCTGTTACCTTTTCTGTTAAAGAAAATCTAAGCAGGTGACAACCCCTGGTTATGTTGCTACCACTTCACAATTTCCTAGAACCTTATATTATGACCATCAAGCTTTCTTCTTTTAACAGTGTGTTTCTGTATATTTAATCTGGTAGATAAAGGGTATGAGAGCACAATTTACCTGTTTATTTACGTACTTTCATGTAAACTGCTTAAATACATGTCTATGAAAATATAGCTATGTATGTAGAGCAGGAATCATAGATCAGGATTTCTTGCCTTTTTAAAATCTCACTTAAACCACTGCTTTCCATTACAGATCCCTTTGTTTATTATGATTTACTAATGTATGACCTTAATCTTGCACATTATGCAGAAAGAAGCAAAAGCACATTGCCACCTATTACCGCTAAGAATAGGTATTGTGTATAATCTCTAAAAGTTCCCTCTAGTTCCCTCAAGCGATTTCACACCTTTAAAAGTCCAGGTGCAGAGTGGCTTTGAAGAGAGTACAGATCCTAATGCTACTCATGCCTGGGTGAGGAAACTCCTCAAGTCCCTGTTTCCTGACACCAAGATGGTTCTGTACTCTTGGTAAAAAGCTGGGAGTTAGCTTTTCCTGCCTCTTTCTCTTTAGCTTTTTCTTCCTTTTCTTCTTCTTTTTACCAAGGCCTGTAGTGACAGGACAAGGGATAATAGTTTTAAACTGAAAGAGGGCAGGTGTAGATTGGACATAAGGAAGTTTTTTATGATGAGGGTGGTGAGACACTGGCACAAGTTGCCTAGAGAAGTTGTGGATCCTCCATCCTTGGAAGTGTTCAAGGCCAGGTTGGACAGGGCTTTGAGAAACCTGAAATAAGTCCCATAGCAGGGATGTTAGACAGGATATAAGAGTATCAAATATCTAAAACCTTAAAGACTGATTTACTAAACAAATACGGAAAATTTACACCATAATAAGCAAAATTTTTCTCTGCAGCTTGACATTTTACTTCATATCTGCCAACATTCATATCATTTATATAGTTGGTATTGTATTGTAATGGTTTATTTTCTCTTCTGTACTTAGTATGCAACTCTATGCTAATTGAAGTTCCATGCATAAATTAAGAATATAATATGTTAGTAAAGCTGGATAGTATCTCGAATGTCCTGAAGAGTTAAAAAAACCAGCCACATTAAGGAGATCTCCCCTAGGATATGTTATTTCTACATTTTATGAGGAAAGAAGCTGCAAAAACATGCAACAGGCAAAAAAAGGATAGACAGTTATTCTCCACTACAGATATCCATCAGACTCAAGTACCATTAACTCTGATATCTTTTAAGAGATAAATCCAGATTTACAGTAATGGTTGAAAACAGGAAATGGTTTGAACACTTGTATACAAGGATTCATTAAGATGATTCCTTTTTTCTTTCCAAAAGGACAAAGCATTCGATCACTGATATCTATAAGAAAACATGCTGCATTACCAATTTTAAAATGTTTGCTAGATACTGGTGCAACTGCATTTCTTTTTCAACTTCTAAAAATATATTTCAACACACTTGAAACAGCTAAAGCCAGAAGCATGGCACTGAAATACAGACAATGTAGAAATACTGTGTTTAGAAACAGAATAGTTTCCTTTGACTACTAAATAAGGATTTAGAGTACAAGAGACCCTTATATTACACAAAAAAACATACTGGAAAAATACAAGGATATTCTGAAAATAAATATTACCAAAAATATATGCATACAAGTCATTACACTTTTAAGTTCACCTTTTATGCAGCATGACTCTAAGTGAAAAGAGTTAAGGCATGTCCTTGCCAGATCCTAGTTAAAATATTGTTGGCTAGACAACAGCAACAGCAAATCCTTTACAGGGAAAGATAGGATAAGACAGTGAAAGAATCTACACAAAATACAATGTCCAAGTCTGTATATGCCTTTCACATTCTTCTACAAAGCTTTCGAAGGTCAACGAGGAACTACAGGCTTAAGAGACTCTCGTTATTCTAACACATGGCTAATGGACTATCTATTCCATCTTATAATGCCAGGGTCTGTTGAGTTACATACAACTCTGAAGTTTTTCCAGGAGCTAATACAGAGAGAAAGAGGGGCAAAAGTCTCATTTTTCATTCTAAATGTGCTAGATGTGACTCTAAGTTGTTGCCCTTCCACCTCAGAAGCCTGAGTCTAATAACAGAGGTAAATAATAAAGTAGATTCGAGCCTTTCACTCTGCTAAACAATTACGGTTCTCATCAATTACTACACAGTTTTCAACAATTGTCCATATCCTCTTTTTATAAAAGAACCAAGTATCAGAAAGATTTATTTTTCATAGAGATGTTTCTAAAAAGGTTCACAATCACCTCCTGTTTGTTTCAGTCTTCTGTTTCATTATTTCCATTTAAGAGAGAAAATGTTTTGAGAAGTCAATCTGAACATTAGGTAGAGGTTAATTATGCTTCATTTAAAAAAGAAAATCACATGATTTGTAGTATATTAATATATGTAGTATATAAATATATGTATATTAATATTGCAAAGATACTTATAAAAAGTAAGATACAAGGCATACCACTTAATCCTCATTTACTGATGTGTGCTGTTTATTGGAGAAATAACACCTTTCATGTACTTTTCCTTTACATCAATTTAACATAGTTGTTGCAGAATCCCTTGCATATTTGTTTGTATTCCATTAAGATGTTTGCAGAGATAGTAATTAAAAAATCAGTTTTAGTCCCCTTAGTTTTCCAGATCTTCTTACTTTTGGCTTCTGAGACAGATGATTCACAGTTATATTGTTTTTGCTTTACTGTGTCTCCCATTTTATTATTTTCAGAAAACATTTTATATATTTGTTATAATTCCAGAACTGTAAGATTGTGTGCATGAGTATTAGAAACATTTACCCTTAAGGTGTTATTTTAATGCTGGCTCTTTTGATCTTATTTGTGAGTCAAGTTTCTTGTTCTTCTAGAGAAGAGATTTAATGGTCCCTTAAAAATCTTGTCTAGATCTTTACATGAGCAATGAGGAAATCTTCAGAAATTATAAACATCCTATAGTTCTTGTAAAAAAGCCAACAGGATTTGCAGGTCATAAGCATCCCTAGTAAGCACCTACAGCCTGTACACTTTGGTCAGTGTTTTCCTATTATCTGACAATACTGTGGGTTGTGAAAGAATGACAGAAAGAATCAGATACCAAATAAGTCTGGTAACATTTTACTCATTCCCCATTAGAATTTGATGAAGTGAAAGAACTTCTGACCAATTTCTTCCTTTGAATCCCCAGGCCCTGCCTAGCTAAGCCTTTTACATCTGTCACCTGCAGAAATCAAACCAGAGTCTTGCGATGAGCGATACCCAGCTGAGCTCGTTTCTTCTGATTCATAAGAACAGGGAGGAAAAAAGAAATCCAGCCTTCTTCTGTACCTTAGCCTGTGCTTTTGCTGGTTTGATATTTGTTGCTTTTTGTGTACTGTGAAAGGAAATATTCATTAACAGCTTTGCATCTTATACTTCATTAAATCGAGAATGATACTGAGATGGTAAGTTGGAGAACATGAACAAAACTGAATAAGCACAGACTGCTTTGAAGTGTGTTTTATCATAAAGAAAAAAAAGGAAAGAGAAAGGACAAGGAAGCCATCATAGAGAGGAAATGCTAAAAAGTCTATATATTATTTTGAATTGCCTCAATAATGTGTTGTAACTGCAGAGACAACCTTGAAGAATGAATACAGGAGAATCATAAGGATATTCATGAATGAAAACCAGGAAGACCAATCAAAAAGTCAAAGAAAGCTCCTTTTATTTCTCCATTAGCTATAGCCCAGAGAGGGTATTTGAACAAGAATAACATCACAAGAAATTTACAAAGGGCAGAACAAAACGAACATCTTTAGCAGAAGCTTTTCATTTATCTCAAATTCCTTTGAAATAATCCAAAAATAGATGGGTTTCAATTTCAGGCCATGCAACCTGACAGCACAATATGCTGTGGTAAGACTCAGGACTCACTGCACCAACTTGTACATATACACATATTCCCCAGAAGAGCCAGACCACCTCAGTTCAAGGCAATAATGCTGCTGTGAGCGGTATTTATGACTATGGTCTAGTACTCTTAAGCATATCATTGAATTGAGCCACAGAGAATTGTGTTGTGGTAATTAGAGAAAGCCTTGGGTGGTGTTATGAGGCATGAATCTGAAGGCCAAGAGACTACCAGCTCTTGAAAGATACAATTGAAAAAGTAGTACGTCTTCAGAAACGCACTGTCTTATATTGCTATTATGAAATAGAATATATAGATTAAAAATGAATGCAGAAGAAGCTATTTACTGAGGGTCAATCTCATATTTTTTTAAAAAACAAGTATTAAAAGTTCCTAAGATCTCTCTGTGTTTTCTGAGCTGTGGGTAAGAGTCTTCACACAAGCATTTCTCACTTAACAGTGACAGTATCTTCCAGGCAGGTGATCAGTGGTATCTTGCTGCCTTGGGTCTCTAACCCAGCCTCCTGCTCACAGCAAGGTCAGCTCTAAGAAGAAACCACACTGCTCAGGGCTGTGTCCTGCCAGGTCTTGAAAACTTCCAGTCACAGAATCACAGAATCACAGAAC
>NW_010182138.1:0-1099 GCF_000695765.1 Mesitornis unicolor
CATATCCAAATAGCTGCATCTCAAGTCTAATCTACCTGAGGAGTTATTACATTTATAATTACAAAAGATTGATTTTCCTTCCAGAGGTCTGTAGAAGCATATGGATCTTCCCATGAATATTAAGAGTAAAAATTAAACATAATGCAAAATAAGCTTCATTTAAAAAAAAAAAAGTCAAAATATATTTAAGAATATAGTTAAGACTGATTCAATGTCACAAAAAAAGAGAATGTAATTTTTTACCTGGAAAGAATTCCCATGAAGTTGCGCACAGATGATGCATGGAATAAGGACTGAATATTTCCAAGTCTACTCAGAAATTCTGCTGTTTCAGTTATTCTGCCAACTCTATACATTTGTACAATTCTCACTGGATGGTCTCTGCAAGAAATTTGAAATTATCTTTGAGATCTCAGGAGTTAGAAAGTGCTAAAAGACAAAGTCTCATTCCAAATCTCAAAGTAACGTTGTAACGTTAACCTTTTTATTCTGTTAGCAATTTGTGTGGCAGTTATTGAAGAATAAAATAGTATAAGAGAATAATCACCAGTGATACTGAAAACTTAATGATCAAGTTCAAGATCTATTTAGACTTTTAGGGAGAAAGTGAAAAAGTGTTTCCATGCTGAAAGTCATATGAAGTTACCTCATTTGACATTTTGGGATCTAAATTCAAAGATGTGACATAGAGAACTCCGTATAACTCTATGCAGCAAAGAGTGTGTTAAGTATATAAACTATTGCCAGCAAATTTATCTTGTACTAAAAATTCTTTTACTGAGAATACTCAGAGACCTCACTGTCTTGGCTGAACTACAAACATCCTAGCACCACAGTTCAGGCTATCTGGAGGTAGTAACTCCCAATTAAGAAAGACTTCCCAATTAAGAAACACACTTGAGAGAAGAAAAACTACTTATGGGGCAGAGCTGTCACCAAGATTCTTGTTCTTCCTTTCTTGTGATTACACAAACCAGTAATTCAGAGTCTCTCTTTACTGCTTCTTACCTTTATCCTTTCCAGCTGGATACTCTTAACTATTGTGCAAAGGTCTCAGTGGAGGACGGCGTGCCCACCACCTTCCCTCTCCTTAAGCAGT
>NW_010182139.1:0-12104 GCF_000695765.1 Mesitornis unicolor
TTATATATATATACAGATTGCAAAGCAGAGACAATTGGTGCAAACGGGGTTGATGTGACTGCGTGTTCCTCTGCAGCCAGACGATGTGACTAAAATGGCATGTAAATAAGGGAAAACAGACACCAAACATGCTGCTGAAGGCAGACACAGATTTGTGGCTGTCTCTGTGGATGTCTGTGGATAGTGCATATCTGCTTCCGTTTGCTCTTAAAGCAGTAATCAACTTACTATCAAAACATCTTGATTTCTTGTTTCACTTTTTTGCTGATGCAGCAATTCTTGTTCTGGAAAAATACTGTTGCATTGCTGTACATTTCTTTGTTGCATGTGTGCAAGCTTTCAGTTTTGAATGTTTGCCAAAGCTTTTCATGTTAGAGAAATACCTCTGTCGCTTCCAAGTCTGTGTCATCCAAATATTCCTTAAATTCAATCTGTAGACTGGTATCCAATGTAGCCTGTAAGTGTAAGGAAACACATTTAAGATCTAGAATTAAATTCCATGTTTCTCTGTGTTTTACTGTTTGATGTGTACACGTTATTTCTCCCTTTAACATTTTTGTAGCTTAGAAAATGTTTTCTCTCCTATATGAGAAGAAATAGCAGAAACTTTTGCTTTGATAAAATCAATATCCTTCACTGTTGCAGGCTGCTAAATGCGTGTTCTATAACTTTGCTTGCCAAAAGCTAGTAAAAGATGACCCATGATGCTCCTTGAAAGAGATCTCAAACACAAAATATTGATTGTATGGGTTTTTTTCACTTTAGGAAGATTTGGCAACTTTTTTTGTATGTTACTGTTAATTTGTTCTTAATTTAGAATTGCCTGTCTGTCTGTTCAGAATACTGTAAGCTTCTAAGCGAGTTAAAAGCTGGAATATGCATAAGTGATTTATACTTTTAATTTTTTTTTTGCTAGTTTGTCCTGACAACCTCTTTAATAAAATTAAGTCTTCCTGTGCAAAATCAATAAGGAAATGCAAAGAGATCAATATTTCCTTCTTCCCATATGAGTCTCAGGTAAGTTTCACTTTTTATCTCCACAGCAGAAAATAGTCTGGAGGACTGTTTCCAAGTGGTGTTGACTTGCTAGAAAACAATAAAATAAAATGTAGCTTGCTTTCTTACTGACAAACAGTATGTGAGACCTGTTGCTGTTTTGGTGTATTTCCAGTGCTTGCCTGTATTTTTCAGATGAAAACAAGTGCTCTTCTACTCAAAGATTTACTGTTTGCACTTGACCTTTTTGCAAGACCGGGGGTCAATTGCAGCAGAGAGGATGGAAAAGGAATCTATTCCTTAAGGACGTTATTCTGGCTTGTCTTTAGTAAACAGTAAAGTTTGTTACTGCTTATAAACAGAGGTGTTATTTTGACAGACCAGGTAGATTGGTGCATAGGAATAGAAATAAGTAGAACCTGCTACTTGGTGAAAATCAGAAAAGGTGAGCAAATGAATGAAGAGAAATGAAAGAGAAGGGAACAAAACCAAAGTCTCACAAAAAAGGAGACACAAAAACCATAACAAATTGGCAAACTTTTTGAGAGGATTAAGAATTTGAGACTATGGAAACCAGTGAGTTGTTTCCATGTGAAACCACACAGTGGGTGTTTTGTTGAGAAATCATTTGTTGCTCATGCACTTCATCAGGTACAAAAAGCTGAAATGCACTCTGATACTCACTAATACAGTGAAGCACTCAAACCCTGCCCTCTGTTGGGAGTTATAGAGTTAACCATGAATGTTTCCCACAAGTCTTTCCTGTATTCTTCAAACCCTATGAACATATAAAGGGTCAGAACTCTTCTGGATTTCAAGTGGCAGGTGACTGTAGGAGAGGTTGCTGCTATCTGTGTCTTACTCTGGTGCAGTTTCCTACTTGGAAGTCATACTAATTTTTATTAAAAAAGGGTTTTTTATTATTTAGATTGAGAAGCCACCAGAGAATAATTAGTGTGTTGGTTTGTTTCCAGTGGTGTTGATGTTCCCAAGCCTTGTTTCAAACTGTTCTTGGGAGTTCTGCTAAAGCTACTCTTAAAATGTTTTGTAGCGTCCTCTACCAAATAAGACATACAAAAATTTTGTTGTTCTGGTTCTCTGGAGAACTTAACATGAAAGTAGAAATTTGGACTACTTTTCTAAAGGTGAAAATAAGCAGTATTTAGTCTTTTGCTGTTTTTAGTTTAGTTTTGTGTTCTGACTATTTTTGGGTTGTGAGAGAATTTTGAATCCCTAGTGAAGGAACAGAGTGTTAACTGGGTTTTCCTAATTTAAAATCCCTGGGCCTGCTTTCTGTGATAAGAGTAAATAACCAGACTGAGCTCTGGGCGAAGTCCTAGTGATTATCTACTCAAATGAAACTAATACCTTTATCTGGATGGAGTAGTTCTTTGGCTCTGCAGTTACAGAGGCCATCTGAAGGTGGAGAAAAGCCATGTACTGACAATGGGTCGTTTCCATAGTCGCATTCCATTTACTAAACTGATGAAAGTTTGTTTTTCTGTGTAGTACTGAACATCTTTTATCAACATTTAATGCATTTAAAGAATTTCAGTTCTTGGAGGTAAAGTCATAGAATAGAAATTGACATATTGTACCCGTTTGTTTAAAACAAATTTAACTTGATACCTTCTATCATCTTTCTAGTATTGCATTGTATGGCTTTATGTGAGACAGTGGATGGTACTTCTGCCTGTCTCAGGTCCCTCCATCTGTATAGATAGTAAGCACTTTGAAAAATGTAGTAATTTGCATAGAGAAGGAGACTAAGAGGAAGAGTGTGAGAACAAGAAGCATATGAGTGCTCTGAGACAGAGAAAGAGGACTGAAGTATGGTTTTGGTTGGATTTTTTTAAAGTATATTATGTATAAGTTTTTTTGTTACAGCATGTAATTTTAAAGTATTAGCAATTCTTTTGCCAAATATTTTAGAAACATAAAATTTAAGCCACTTTATTTGGTTGTGCTTTACATAGGTATTTACTCTCAATGTACCAGATGCATTCTACCGCTGTTATAGTCCTACTCTGGAAAAGACAAAGGATAAAGATGCTGTAATGCAAGTAATGGCTGAACAAATTGTTACTTTATGTGCCACACTAGATGAGAATCCGGGAGTACGATATAAAAGGTAGGAGAAAAATCATGATGTATAGTGTAGTTGTTTTCACTTCTAGGACTTCCCACGTTATTTGGTAATAGCTTGAGGTTGCAGCATAGTTTCTTTTATTGTTGGATTAATTGCTTTTAATCACAACTCTGAAATACGGAGTGATAGGAATTTGTGAAGTGTAGGCAGAGCAGTGAATTATTTCTGTGTGTATTCACAGAACAGTACTTACTATGCCCTGTTTTGTTATGAAGTGTTTGTTTCGTGTTTGGTCAGTAGGACGACACTAATATGCTCCATTCGAATACACCACATGCACAATCCTGTAACAGAACTGCTGATGGTGGTAGTTTTGCAGCTCTGGTTGGCATCAAGGAATTCATAAATTGCCAAGGCAGATGGGATCAGGATTTCTTTGTAGTGGAGAGACTGAGAATGCCTCTTTTGAGCTTTGGTAGAGAGTACAGAGTAGTATCTTTGAAGTCAAAGTAGGCATCTGAAATCATGCTCAAGAATTGCATTCAGTGGTGTAATGTGAAGTGGTGCCTTATTCTTTGCAAAGGTAACAAAGGAATAATTGCTTGACTTTTTTTTTCTTCTCTTTCTCTTTCTTTTTTCTTGTTTTCCACCTCTGAGTGAGAACTTTAGGTGCTGGGCCATATGCCAGCTAATGTTAGTATTTTGGCTGAAGCTGTTTTCTACTGTGTGAAATACCTGAAGCATTCAAAGAGCGGAATCATAATGTAAGAGTGAAAATATATTGGGAGTACTTAGAATGGAGTTCAGAAACTGCTCGTGAAAGCAGAGGATCAATCTAGGGAGTTTTCTGTTTTTAAAGGTAGCATGTTAGTGTTTTGATGAAGAAATTTAAGTTATTTTTGCATGTTTACTTTTTTCTCAGTGGACCATCTGATAGAGCCAGCAAACTTGCACAGCTTGTTGAAAAAAATCTTGAAGACTACTACAAAACTGATGAGAAAAGCCAAATAAAGGTAGAAAGTGAACTAAAATGTTTGCTACTTTTTTTGTAAGTCTGGGAGTCGTGTTTTGACAATTGGTTCTACAAAACTAGAATTTATTTATTAATAAAGGCAACTAATTGCCATTTAGTTGTTTTTTGTATGAAAGCAACTTAGAGGTAGTAACTGATACAGTAAGTATGTTTGTAAGCAAGTATAATTTGTGTGATCAGACTAACTGTACTTGAAAAATTTACCCTATGGTAGTGTAGGGTTGTTACAAACCTGAAGGAAAGTGGATAACTTGTGTGTGTAGAAGGGACTTCACTGCAGAATTGAAACATCTCCCATTACGGGATTTATTGTCTGCCAAGATACATCTTTTCACATAAATAATGTTTTTGATCTGTCACTGCAGGTCAGGGCAGATTAGGGCAGCTGCCTAAAAGCAGAAGTATGGGGTGAGCCATTCTGGCTTGGTGACATACCATTCTGCTACAGAAACAGATGTATCTGATGCTACTGCCACTGCTAAACCCCAAAGTGAAACTTCCACTTGCATGTTTGGAGATGTTTTTCTGTATTGCAGCACAGTATAGATAGTCTACTCTGAAACACAAACAATACACTTACTTGTGAAAAGTCAGTGAGAGGCTTTTTTTTTTCACTTCTCTCCTCTTTACATTTTTTTTTTGTTGTTCATTGACTGAGGTAGCTGAATGCATTGCAATAGACTAAGAGTATTGCCTTAAAATTAGTATTTAAAACCACTGTGTTATGGTTATCATTTAAATGTTAGTTTCTATTTATGTTGATAAACACTTGGACCATACTTTTTTTAGGTTTTTTTTTCCAGTTATTTTTCCAAAAATGTCTGCATTGTATCACTTGCTGTAAGTAGATTTAACATGCATCAACTTTGTACTGTATGTCTTAACTTCATATTTATTTGATGGCTTTCTAGGCTAAAACCCACTCCCAACTAATAATAATTGATCGTGGCTTTGACCCAGTATCCACTGTACTTCATGAACTCACCTTCCAGGCAATGGCATATGATCTGCTACCAATTGAAAATGATACTTACAAGCAAGTACTTTAAAAAAAAATCTAAGCACTTTTTTATTATAAAATAAATTGAATTGTTTAGCTGAATTGCACCATAGCAGTATTAATTGCTTATATTAAATAAGGTTCGTTTTACTTATTGGTCTTTCCTCTTGGATTTGTAGCTTTCTTTTTCTAACTTCCTCATTTAGTTGAATTTAGTAGAATCTAATGAACATTTTTGCTAAGTTTTGAGTCTAACAAATTGCATTATTTTTTTTTTTAAAACAAAGAACTTTGTACTAGAGTTGAAGCAAAACCTTGGTAGTGCATGTTCTGATTCTCTGCCTTTTCTTCATATTCTCAACCTTCTTGGCCCAACAAGGCAAACAAGACCAGTAATCGGATACTAAGAAAAAGCTTAGTTATTTATCAGGAATGCTCACTTTTGTAGCTCCAGTTAGTTAAATTGTGTAGTTGCTAAAATTTACGTGTTTCTATCCTAAACATTATTTTATCACTCTTTGGAGTATTGTGACATTGTTTTGCATAAGGTACATACTTGACTGTTGGGTTGTTCTGACACCAAAGGTATTTGGTTAGGCGTTACTTTCTGATGACCTACTACAGCAAACGAGACCTAATTGCCTCATTGTTTAGTTAAGCAAACAGGAATTTGTATCTTCTCTGTCAGAAACACTGAATGAATGTTTTCGTAGGAAATACAGAATTCTACAAATCTGAAATTTGCAGGGTATGAAAATATAGCAGCATTTTCTCTAGGTAGTCATGATATGATTTTAACAATCTTATTGTTTGTTTTTTAAAATATTTTTCTGCTTTCTGGCTGTACGCACTGTGAGTTTCTGTAAATGTGAAAATGTTATGTAGTGTGATTGTTTATCTTGCTTTATAGTTTATTTCTGTTTGTAGAAAAGTAATAGCTGGTCTGTAATGCTGTGAAGCACGTTCCTTGTATATGTGAAGTAATTTGTCCTACTTAGTCTATTTTGTGGGTGAATGTGTCTTAATTTTCCTTCAGAGTTGCAAAGTGTTTTATAGATATAGAAAGCTGCACTTTGCAATCTCACTGTGGATTACTTTGCACACAATTTGCATTTGAAGCCAAAGGGAAGTTGGCATTGGAAACTGAAGAGAAATTGAGATGCATGCAAATGTATGATCGAAACTAGTTACTGTTGGTTTAAAAACATGTCCAGAAGCTATTGCCCCAAAGAATTCTAAAATTGATCCGCTTCTTCTATGTTCCAAGATGTAGTCTGTAAAATCCTTATGTAAGTTATGTTGTATTGGGCAATAGCTTGGCTTATAAGTGAAAACCTGTGTACGTCACCACAATAGCCATGTGTGTTGATTAAACCATAACAATTAGTACTCTAATGAGTTATGAGAATGAAGCAGAGGGGGGAAAAAACTCCCACAAACTAAACAATTGACTGAATTTTGTCTTGGAAGATACAAAACAGAGGGATCTGCTGGGAATGAACGGGAGGCAATTCTGGAGGAAGATGATGAGCTCTGGGTGAAGATTCGGCACAAGCATATTGCAGATGTGATAGAGTATGTGAATAAATAACAAAAACTAGTTAAAATGCAAGTTATAGGTTTCTTAGAGAGGGAGCGTATTTGAGCTGTTAAAGTAGGAATACAGGCAGTAGTGATGGTGGTTTGCAATGTAGACTGCATCCTGTTAAATGATTGATGCCAGGAAGAAAACATACTTTAAAAAATAGTGTGTAGAGGAATGCCATTTTACTCATATTAATTACATTTCTTGACCAAAATGGAAGTAAAATTATTTCCTGGGAAGTATCTTTCATATCTTTTAAATCTGAAGGGATTATTTAGTATAAAGTACTAGCAAGTTACTGCATCATATGATATTATGCAGATATCATAAACCGAACGTTTAGTTGCAGTTTCCTGTGTCAAAAAACTCTTTTCTGAAGAAGATCTGTATTTGAAGCTTTGACTTCAATTCAGAATTTCTTGTTGCACAGTTCTTTTGAGATTTTAAATAAACATCTTAAAAGATTTAAGAACTACAGTGCTGTTGCATTTCATTACTTTCTTTTTTTTTTTCCCTTCAGAGAAATACCAAAACTTTTTAAAGAAGTTTCATCAAAAAAAAAAGCAACAGAAGGAAAAGTAAGTTGTTTAAATTAAGGTATTGTTTTTCCTGGTAATTTAATTATTTTCAGCTGATGAGATCTATGTAATTCAGGGACCTATTACAGAAATTGAAGCTTATCTCAATGGCAATATTTTGAGGTGGGGGGGAAAGCAGAAAATGAAATAAGGGTGTCAAATATTGTGGTGGAAAACTTTTTCAACTTGTATAATTTCTTCACAGTTATCAGTATCTGCTCTGTCCCAGTTAATGAAAAAGATGCCTCACTATCGTAAAGAGATTAGCAGGGTAAGAGATCTTTTGCAACTACAACTTCAAGTAAACCACTTTGTACACCATAATTTTCAGTGTTATTGAAGTCTAGTTTTATTCTGTAATTTTCCTGTTAAGTGTGCTGTATAGTTTTTCTCCAAATTAATATGTTCACCTACTGTAAAATGTTGAGAAGAACTTGTTTCCAGGTGTTTCATTTTAGTATGTAAAAAAAGCCCAAAATGAAGTTATTTGTGTGCTTTGAGGACTGAAGACAGCATAGCAGTTTAATGTTTTAAAAGTTGTTATCAGGGTGAATCTCTAAGTGAAGGGTAGAACACAGAAAATGAATGATGGTTGAAGGATTGACTCTTGTAACCAGTAAAAATGATTGCTTGATGTTTTGTTTGTTTGTTTTAAAAAGTCAAGTTAGGAAGTTATGGCAGCTTGTAGTTGTCATATTTTCTTTTGTCTTCTAGCAAGTTGTCCATCTTAACTTAGCAGAAGATTGCATGAACAAGTTCAAGTCTAACATTGAAAGGCTCTGTAAAACTGAACAGGTATGTTTAAAAAACCCACAAACTAAACAATAACTTAGGGCAAATGTGAGTTTGTTTGCAAGAACAGATGCGTGTTTTTAACTGACAATCTGATGGTTTTTTGAGATAATAGTACTAAAGCTAAGTAAGATAAACAAGGTTCTTACTCAACCAATAAAGGAGGTGCTTTTAGAGTTTGGTTTTTTTATCTTTGAATCTGACTGATTTACAAATTAATTATTTACAAATTAAGGATGGTATTTGTGGTTTGGTTGTTTTTTTTTGTTCAAAACTTGTATGAAGTTATCTTACTATGTTGTACAGAAGGAAAGCCTTTTAAAGTATGTGGGAAAAGCACCTGTTATAGTGAGGCATTATGTTGTCCTCCTAACTTCAAGTTAAAAACTGATTTATGTTTATATGAATTCTAGATATCAAACAGTTTTAAACGTTTGAGTGCTATGTACTGTCATTATAATGCTGTAATTATTGAAAGCATTATGTCAGACTTTCCGTACTGAGTTTAAATTGATGCAGCTTGATTGTTCCCTGAAACCTATGGTTTCATGAAAACATATTTCAGAATACACAAACAATGCTCTTTTTTTTAATGACTTCTCACTAAAATCACTTTTTTAAAAATTTAGGACTTGGCTCTTGGAACTGATGTAGAAGGTCAAAAAGTGAAAGACTCGATGAGAGTTCTCCTTCCAGTTCTGCTCAACAAAAGTCATGACAGCTATGACAAAATTAGAGCTATTCTCCTGTATATCTTTAGCACGGATGGTATGATAAACTGACCTATTTTTTTCTCAGTGCTATGGACTTCAACTCAAGTTTTGGGATAGTTCTGTATTTTTAGTTAACTTAAGCATCTGTATTGGAGTTGATAGCAAAGTTTGAAAGAAATACTGTGCATCCTCTGTAGCTTCTCTTCTCTCAAATTAGTAGGAAAGATATTATTGATAAGGAGTTAAGAGATTCAATATAAGTGCAGATCCATACAGTGTTTTAGCCTCATTCCTGTGCTTGGATGTGTGTAACGGTTAAAATTTACTCATTTTTCACATAGCATTGAAGCTGTTAAAGGGAGAGCTCCATGACCTTTGCAACCTGAAAAGGAAGTGAGCAGGGAAAGAATTTGTAATAGAGAAGGAGGAAACTGACAATTTGGGTCTGAGGCATCTATAGCAATATTCAGTTTTGATCTCAAAAATGGACCATTAAACAAAATTTTATCTAAAATGTGGTATTATGTTAGCTTAGAGTAGACTGGGAGGAGGAAAAAAAACCCAACAAACCCACCAAATCATGGGCTAAATAACAGCCCAGAATGTGAGAGACAAATTTAGTCTTGCTCAGTCACGTGGTAATTAAGTTGTGTGTTTTCCTTATATTGAAGGAACTACCCAGGAGAACTTGGAGAAGCTGATCCAGAATGTACAAATAGAAAGTGATAGCGATATGATAAGAAACTGGAAATACCTTGATGTTCCTGTTATCTCTTCAGTAAGATTATATTTTTTTATTTTGTAATTTCCTACCACCCAAACACTTGTCTACAGCTCTCTTGGCAACTCTTAGCAGTATTATCTAAGTTTGTTTTGTTAGTTTTTGTTTTAAATGGGCAAGTACTAGAAGTTCTTGTTTTTATGGTATGTCTAAGTGGTAAATCTCTCAAACAATTAACATGAATAATTTTGAAAGTAAGCTACCTGTAATGTTCCCTCTAAAATCATTGGATGGTGTCTTCAGCTAGTTGGTTTTGGAAAATGCCACCTTACTCAGTTCCTTGTCTCTGAAATTAGTATTTCGAGCGTATCCTGAATTCTACAGGTATTAGTTATTGTTGCTGTTGTTACTATTATTTCCTACTGATCGCCCCCCCCAACTGCTACTAACTGGGAATAAGCTTCAAAAATCCAAATACACTGTATAATACAACCATGTTTTGAAAATATTTTCAGTCTGCTGTTCAGCATCAAAAGCACCCAAGAAGGGACCGTTCTTCAGAAGAAACTTTCCAACTTTCTAGGTGGACACCTGTTATCAAAGATGTTATGGAGGTAAATTTCACCAGCTAGTTAATGCGTAGCTGCAGTGCAGAAAATTACTCAAGTGAGTGCTTAGAGACAATCTTTTGAAATACTGTAGTATCTTGAGTTACTGTTGTTAAATACATCTGTTGAGCAAAGTAATCTCTTCTAGTCTGTCTCTAATATAGAACATTGGACTGCTGTGTGCTAGCAGTGCTCCTTACCGGAGCTTGTTTTAAAGGTGAAGCAAATGAAAGTGAAAGCAACAAGTGTGTTTGAACTGCTTGTCCTGTGATTGGCAGTGTTTAGTGTAATGTAAAGGTTTGGATTACCTTTTTTCCTCCAGTGGGTTTCTAAACTGCAATTCCAGACTAAACCGTAGATTGGTAGAGGCTGGAAGATGTTACTTGCCGGAAGTGTGGTTGCTTTGTTCTTAAACCTCTTCCTAAGCGTCAGTGACTGATGTCAGACAGAACAGCGACTTCACTGGACCTTTAGTCTGACCCAGTGCTGTCATACATCAAGTCTTGGTGACTTTCACCTGTTCACTTATTGCTTCAGGGGACCCTAACTTTTCTCATATACTGCTGTAGAGAAATTAAATATGTTAGGGTGGTTACAGATGAAAAGCTACTAGTGAAGTCTGTATGTTTATAAAGAGAGCCTATGTACTCAATTCCCTGTGGTACACAGAAGCCTTGGTCTAGCACTTTGTCATACAGGAGTGGTGTTCATGTTGTTCATTGCTGCTTGTGATTGGTTTTCTAAGAAATACCATGTAGTGGCATTAAATTCCAGTTAGACATCCTTACTGGAAGTTGAAACTTGTAGGGTTTCAGGTCTGCATGGCTGTTTAAAGTGGGTCTTTGTTTTCTTCCTCAGGATGCTATAGAAAACAAACTAGATTCAAAAGACTGGCCTTATTGTTCCCAGTGTCCTCCTACCTGGAATGGTTCAGGAGCAGTAAGGTAAATTGTTTAATTTCTTGAAACATAACTTACCCCATTTGTCTGTGTTTTTGTCATGTACGTTCTGAAGTGTTATAAAACTGTGCTTACTAAGCATTGAAATAATTTATATAAGGTAATGTTAATGTGTAAACTCTATATTTTTACTTAATCTAAAAGACACTGAGCTTGGTTGTTAGCTTAGTAACTTTTCTATAGCTTTCTATTTGGAGTATCTCCCTTTTGCTTCAAAGTTAGAAATAACATTTCTATTTCCAGAGTTGGAAGTTTAAACGATATGTGAAGTAGTCTCAGGAATGGATTAATCAGTATACTGTGAGTTAGGCAAAGAGAATGTCTTCATTTCTTCTGAAAGTTATTTCTGTTGTGGTAGTGGTCGTTATTCCTGAAGTTAATTCCTTCAGTAAACTACATTCAACTTCTGTAGGCTCTCCCATTAGGGAATATGGGCTTGTTAGATACTTGACCCCTGTTGTCAGGAGATGATTTAGAGAAGTCCAGAAAACTTGTAGGTCTTGAAATGAATTCTCTGCTAATGAATATGAAATGGTGTGTTCCTTATACTTCCTTATATTTACTGAGTAGCACTGAGAAGTGATTTTTGGAAATGTTTTTTTAGCTCCATAACTTGTACTGTCCCTTCTTTCCACTTTTTTAATCCCACTAACTCTTGAACTTCATGACCAATACCTGCCAATTTGACAGCTTTATCACTTTTGGTAGTGTTATTTAAATGGTAAGACAGCTGAATCAGTAAGTGTTTCTGTCAGGAATGCTTATTGTGCTAATCAGATGCTGGAATTCACAGGGAGGGAAACATTCTACATATCCTAAAGGTGGAGGATGCACTTGAATTGGAATTTGTACCTTACTAAAGAAAAGACAAAAGATACAGATACACAGCCGTAGGAAAACAGTTTTGCTACTTCCACTGCTAACCAAGCCGTTTGTGTGTACTTATGTTCCTGGATATACTCTATGAAGATCGGTGCAAGGGAACACTAGGGCAAGTCCCTCTATGTTGTAACTGGGGCTCTGTCGTGTA
>NW_010182139.1:12135-18221 GCF_000695765.1 Mesitornis unicolor
TTTGAGAATCACTTAGGCACCCGAGCAAAGAGAGATCGGGACTGCAGATGATTTAATCTGAATCTGCAATTACTCTGTGTGTTAGAAAGTATATTTTAAGAGCTTTATGTTCCTAGCTATCTGAATCTTATTTGATAACAGCCAAATACAAATTGTTACAGCTTAAGTGTATAATTTTTCCCGAAATGTGTCAGTAAAGCTATATAAATATTGTCTTATGAAATTTCTTACAGTGCGCGACAGAAACCTAAAGCTACTTATCAAGATGAACGAAAAAGTAGTGCAAGACTGATTATATTTGTGATTGGAGGAATTACATTTTCTGAGATGCGCAGTGCTTATGAAGTTTCTCAAGCCTACAAGTCCTGTGAAGTTGTTATTGGTAAGCTTGCCCTGGGAAATGGGTGGTGTGTGGGGATTTATTATATGTTTCTGGAAAACGTAAGGATTTTTTTCTTTATATTCCCTAAGTTGATTCAGTAAACTAATACTACAGCCAATGTATTTATTTTTTAAGACTAAGCTTTTAGCAGCATCTTCAGTTTATCTAGATTGCTTGATGTTTGTGGCTTCTCTTTTTCCCTTTTCTAGCAAGATAATAAGGACAATAAATACAGAAGAATCATGCATTACATCAGAGAAATGTGTTATTGAAGTAGCCTGATGGATAGCAAAAAGGTTTTAAGCAGACCTATATTTCCTTGTATTATAGTTTCCTCACAAGCGTTTCATGTGCCTGTGCTTTACCTGCAGACATTCTTATTATCCTAATTGCCTTTAGAAGTAATAGGAAAGCTGTCAATCACAAGTATTTTCTTAAAAACAAACACACACCAAAAAACCCCACCTAAAACCTAAACATACCAAACAACTCCCCCCAAAAAAACCTTTCTGAGTGTAGCTCAGTTGACATTTCAGCAGCTTCTAGTTATTGCCATGGTTTCTTTGGAGACTTCACACAAACCACACCATGATTTATGGCTTTTGTCCTGAAAATGTGTAATCTCCCTGATCTTCTTAAGATACAGCAGTAAATGCATGAATTACTGGCTGAGGTAGTAATCTCTCAGTTAATATTTCAGAGGCAGCAAATGCTTGTTCCGTCAGCTGCTGTGTTTAAAATAATAATTTTCTGTAACGCTATTTAAATTTCGGAGCTAGAACACTTGCATATACAGTACATTAAAACATTGCTCCTAGATCTAGAACCTTACCAGAGGCTTGTATCTAACTGCAGTGGCAGCCAGTGTCTGGGTGCAGGGTCATCTAAAGCATTCTAGATTACTTTTGAGATACCTGTGTCTGGTAATCAAATTTAGTCTTGAGTTTCAAAAAGGACTAAATCTTATCTACCATAATTTTAAATAAATAAGCAATGTTCCCTAAAGCAATGACAATCTAGATTCTGAGATCTAGAGTCTGTTTCCCCAAAATAGCAGGGCATGTTGTAGGTGTGTTTGTCATTGGGATTTTTGTTTTATTTTTTTGTTTGCTGGTTTAGTTAGTGGTGGTTGAGACAGGTTTAACACTGGTCCTAGTTTTGGGTTGCAATGGAAAGACCAGGACAAGTACATAGTTTAACAAGATTGTTTCTTCATCTGAGACTTGTTTACAAAACCATGTTTAGCCCAGGTCACTCTTTCACTGTAAATTCTTCCCTTTTATTTAGAGATGGTTATTGTAGTTTTGTTTGCAATCCTGATTTCTGAGGGAAGGTGGTAACTGCCAAATTTCCATGCTGTGTACTGCAAAATGGAAACCTTCCTGTATTCCTGACTTGGAACTGGAGGAATATTAGCCCATTCACATCGACACTACTAAAACTCAAGGTTCAAGGCAGCCCTAATCTTAAACAATTAAGAGTTTCCTTTATAACTGTAGGGTGACCATTCATGGCAGAAGCTATAATCACTCTATGAGAACGAGAGGTAATTGTGCACTCCTGAAGAATAATAAGGATTTTCTTTGCTGCTCCAGACTTGGAATTTATTGCAAATTAATTCAAGGAAATGTTAGTCAGTAAAAGTCAATTTTTTGAAACTGATACTTCTGTGGAAAAATACTGTTTGTGATAATGTTTAATCCAGATGATTTATTGATTCTAGGATAAAGCATGTCATTAACTCACCCTTTCACAGAATGGGCAGGTTTCTTGCAGGCTGGGACAGTTGCATAGAGTGACAGTGGCCCAGGTTCAAGCCTGTGTTTCAAACCAGTCAGAGCACGGACTTGAAAGCTGTATCCAAAGTAAAAGTCCTAGTCTGGATGTTTCAGCGCTTGGAAGAGGGACGCTGCCTACCAAGTGATGACACTTACAAAAATATTTTTTACATATAAATGTATTGTTTATTTTATATACAGTAAAAAAATCTGGCATGCAACTGATATCTTTTTTTAAAGAGGGAATGTCTGAAAGTCATAAGTATTAACTATATCGGTCTGAAATTCTGTTCTTTTGTCAGGTTCTACTCATATTTTGACACCTAAAAAACTACTGGATGAAGTAAAGAGCCTTAGTAAACCAAAGGATATGGTCTGCATTAAGGATGAATAAAAATGGTGATGTTTATGATGCATTAGAAAAAGACAGTATGTACATATTCTTATGAAATTACCTTTTTAAAATATGGTACCAGGACACTACATGGTTCTGACTGATGGAATGTCGTTTTGTAATTTAAATTTGCTGCTTTTTGGGGGGGAGTAGAAGGCAGAGAGAGTGAGAAATCAACCTGTGTGTTTCTTGGGTTGTATTTTGTATAGACAGTGTTACACTGTAAGTGCTTTTTCAAGAGGGTGTGTTCATTCCTAACAGATCATGCTAAAAGTTACCATGATTCTATATAAACTGGACTTGTTTCTGCAAACTGTGAAACCTTTCTATTGTAGACTTTATTTCTAAAAACAACTGAATTAAAAGGGGCTTAGGTTCTTAGGTAGAGGCTTCAGAAGAAAATTTGTAAATATTAGTTTATTGTAAAAAATATTCCATGCAAGTGCCATGTCTCAAGTTGTAATATTTCTCTAAAATAGCTATCTGAAAATTCTTTAATATATGTAATTGTGAAAAATCAAAAAGCTTTTTTAGATGGTGGTGGGTCAGGTAGAAAGTTAATCACAAAACTACTAAATTCTAATTTCAGTAACTTTAATAAATAACTTTGGAGAAATGCTGTCAACTGTGCACTGAAGTACACTTTCTATTTAAGTATATACAAGGATTATTGGTAAAGCTTTTGAAAAAAATCTTAATTTCTTATAAACTTCCTTATGATCATGTCTACGTAGTCTGTCTGTTTTATAAGTTGAGTTGCCTGTGATAGAGGATTTCCAAAACTTTAAACATAAATTCTCTTTTTGTGGGCAGGGGAAAATGAGAGGAAAAGAAGGGAAGCAGCAGTTGGATCTTTCAGATGGCTTGATAATTTAAAAAAGAAAGGCAAAAAGCAAACCAAATACCAAAACCTGATGCATTCAAGAGAACTGTTTTCTTCTGCTTTGATACATATTAAGAAATGCATAAATTTGTGTTGAAGGGGATCAAATAAATTATAAATTGTATAAATTCTGTAATACTGTTAATATTTAGATTTGTCTTTGGAAATTATTTAAGTATAAGCTTTCTAACCTTGTAAAGGGATATTGTATTGAGTGCCTTGAAGTATTTGTTTGTTGTATGTAGAATCTGAGAGAAATGTCGTAATGAAAAATAATAGATTTCTCATGTGTTTTTGTTTTTCCCAACTGTAGAGGTATTCATTTTTTGTTTTGCAGAACGGTGGGTTTTTTTCTTTTCCCTTAATTTTGCCCTCAGGTTAACTGGTAGGTTAAGAGAACATCTTTGCTAGGTAAGTTCATTCAAAGTTAATTAGAAGGTGGAGACAGGTCAAATCCCCTCCCCTACATCAGAGAGGAATTAAATGGGAGACCATTATGTAACAGTTCTAAAATGTTGCAGGAGATGGGGCATGATGAGGACAAGCGGCTGTAGATTTTGAATGCACTGACATGACCTAGGTATCTAAGACATACCGACTTTCTTTTCAGTAGAAATACAGGAACAACACCTTTTTAATTTAACTGGTTCATTAAATGTCATGTGCATCAAAACTTCAAATTTTTTTTTTAGTAAAAATATCTGTTTTTCTGATTCTAGTTTCTAACTATTAAGTATTGACTCAGGCTAGTAAATTAGTGGTACGCAGCAGCAATTTTAGCTATCATTGCTTGTGTGAAGAGAGTCTGGATTATCTCTGTATCCATCAACTAATGAAACCACTCAGGTTTGTCTGAAAATGCCTGTCCTTTTTAAGCACTGCACTGTCACTTCTAACTTGAAGTGATGATTTTCATAAATTCCTGTATACTTTGGAATTATTTCAGTGAATAGCATCCCTGATAATAAAAGGCCATTAACTGACTGCTTGCCTTTAATCACTGCAGTTAAATGGATTTCAGAAGGAAAATAAACGGATGATTTTTCTTAGCCCACTATATTTCTGCAGTATTTTAAAATTTTCCAACCTACTTACGATCAGCTAAAATCTCAAAGCCAGGTATATCTGATAAGGTAAAGACATCACATTGAAGAAACAGACATTTAATTGTTTGGAATACATAGGCAACAAATGGTAGTTTTCAGTTACTGAGACATGCAAGGAAGTATCTTAAAAACAAACAACTCTCAATATCGGGCACTCTAAAAACAAAACAGTTACATCTGTTAACTATGATTTTGTATGTTAGCATGATGCTTAGATGTCTTGGGTGTGGAGGCGGTTTCCTTTTGCTGGTCTGCATGAGCAGCTGCTACAAAGGTGTGGGAAGAAAATACATGCTGTAGTGACTGAGATTTAATCTCTTTTGGGGTGGTGGGAAATGGAAAGTCAAAAAGTTAATTTTGCTTGTTTAAGCCAATTTTTATTAAGCTATCTTAAGTGAATCTCAGAGAAGGCAGCTGTACACTGTAACAGGGGTCAGCCAACATACTAAAGACGGTGGAATACCTGTATGCTTAGGTTTAGTTAGAGAACAGCTGGCAGAGTCAGCTAGCTGACTTTCTGATCTTTGTATTTGTCATTTTATATTTGCAGAGATACTGATACTTCCGTGTAAATCAGCAAAATAATACCATATTTGACACTGGATAATTAAAGCTGTTTTCTCCTAACTTTAGCTAGGTCTTCTGAAACTGCTCGTACCATTCGTTCTGTAGCTTTCTTCAAACTGTTTGCTGTCTGTATGGCGTGATCCAGAGTAGAACTTAAAATCTGTTGGGAATAATAAAATACAGCCTTGTTAATACTCAAGGCAAATTTATGTAGGTGTAGAATAGAAAGTGGTGTTTAATTAAGGTTCTATGTAGCATTTTCACTCTGAATGTATGTTGAGAAGTAAAAATTCTGAGTCATGTGATAGACTGCTCCAGGATTCGGGTTGGAAGTATCTGTTACTTATTTCTCTCTTTAATGGTGTAATTCTTTGAACTGAAGGGTATTTACACCTTTCTAAACTAGGAGCCCCAGTGTAGTGCATGTTTGTGGTATTGAGAAGGTTTTCTTTTGGTTTTGATAGTGGTTTGTATGGCTAGGGTGACTTTTTTTTGTTTCAGTATATGAAACATAATTCCAGAGGTAAGATCCAGTGCTCCTTTCCTGTCCCTCTCATGACTTATACAGGATTAAGTTGCATAAAAAGTCTGTAACAGACTCATATGAAGTAGTATACTGATGTATAAGCTAAAATACTTGGTTCCTTAACTTCCTCCTGTCTTATCCACAAGGAGACTAGACATGCTTGTAATAATAATTGTAATAATCAACTTAAGAATGGAGATTTTCAACAGTGCCATGATGTGAGGATGCACTCTTCCCAAGATAGTTGTGGCTTTTGACTTTCACTCTAAAGTCTTACATTTGCATTGGAATCATCAGCATTTCTGTTTCTGATGTTGATTGCAGATTTCCTGCTGGCAGACTTCTTGCTGGGTAAGTATTGACGTGAAAGCATAACTTTATCATGTGAGCTTGAATAGCAGGTTTTGGCAGCCTCAAGGTTTTGCCTGAAGATAAGATATATATATAGAT
>NW_010182140.1:0-32824 GCF_000695765.1 Mesitornis unicolor
CTGGAGTGACATTTGCTTTCCTCCAGTCCTTTCTCTCTTTGTGAATGAAGCCATTCATGTCCCTTGGAGCACAGACATGGTTGCCACATGCATTACACACTTTTCTAGACTACTTTTCCATTCAAACATAGTCAACTCTGTACCACTGTCCTTTTAGACAGTCACATTGCTGTGAAGCAGGCACATTGAGCCGGAGTTGCCCAAACAGCCCTCCAAAGCTGGAGTGACCTGGGTGAAACTGTGCTGCAACTTCTGCTTTCTTCATGCTAATAGCTATGAGTGAAGGAGACAAAGAACCCCCTGTTCTGAACTATTTAGTACTTTTCCAGCAACATAGCCATCCGCTTTGCACAATCCAGGGTGCTCAGTGCCAAGGAATCTGGGTTCCATCTGACTCTGGCCAGAGCTTTCCAAAGGTGTAGTTCACCACATACTCTGACTGTTCCCTGTACTCCCAAAAGTCATATGATGGTGGCCAAAACACGCACACCCACTTCAGAAGGCTGTGCAAGGTTTCGCAGAGATGTGGGCTCAAGCTGCATTCCCCCGCACAGCAGGGTGCCCTAGGTACGTTGACCCATGCACAGCCCCTTAAATTTGCCTTCTCTTGGGCAAAGGTACACATATTATGTCAGTACGGTTGTAGTCCCTCCGTTATTATTGATACTAATAAAACTAATGGAATGGAGAGAAAGCATTAACATTTGCCTTGGAGTGGGAGAAAGGCTGGCACCTGGATGTTTAGCAGAACTTTAGCCTGGGCAGGAGGATGATCCTCTAACCCTCTATTATTGTTTTCTTTGGAAAAGCTTGGGGTTTCATTGTCAAGAATGATTTAATATGATAAGTTACAGTGTTAAAAACCAGGCACAGGAAAAGATGAATAACTCTGTATACTGTCTGCTTAACCATGCTGAGACTGAAGTCAAATATTTGAGGTTTGCCACAAACCAGGATGAAGCTTATTTACACTAACAAAGGGCACCCAAGGAACAGTGGTGGTCTTAAGTATGCACAGTATGTTTATCAACACCAGATATTTACCTTAACTTTATATTTGGAGAGCGGCTTCCCACATGCTTGGAGTCATGACCCACGTGGTTAGCTTTGTCTTGTCTTGCTTCTGTACAGCACATGCTGTGTATTGTAGGAAAAGACCAGGCTCAGAAAAAAAACCCCATGTGCAGTACAAAGTAATACCCCTGAGTATTCATGGAAACCATCATCCTCTATTATATCCCAGACCATAAGACTCCAGAGCTTTCTGCCCTTGCTAAGTTCTCACAAAACCTTCCAGCTATTAACTATAAATTTGACTCTCTTTCTCAAGGACATTTTTATTCAGAGAAAAGATGTTTCATTGCCAAAAAAGTGGAATGAGCTTCCCTCATATCATGTCATCTGGCAACTCCCACAGGTCCTTTTTAGCATGCTCTCGTCATGGGGGAGGGCTTCCTCAGTCCTTATGCTGGGCCAAGCATGACCAGCTCTGGACATGCACACGACAACATGGGTTCTTGCAGGCTCAGAGCAAGAGTGACTTCCCTCTGCAGCAAGACCTGGACAACCATGTGGGAGGAGGAAAGGGACAGCATCCACAGAGAAGCTGCCAGGGTGGAGAAAGGGACACATTGCACCTCACCTGGCCCTCCTCCTAGTGGACGTGGAGAATGGCTTACCATAACCATGCTCCCCAAGGACAGCTTTTATTCTGGGAACTTGTTATTTCTCCACCCCACTAACAGCCCATGTCTTTCCATCTTGCCTCATGTTCACTAAATCACTACTTATGCATGTCATCTTTTCCCTAGACTCTGTCCAGCTCCCCTAATTCAACAAGGAGGATGACAGTGTTGCTTTGATGATGCACAAGGATCCAAACCAGACAGCTTGACAAAGGACAGAAAATCTAGAGAGAAGGAGGCTTACCTGACTATCATTGAGAAGGACAAAAATCACCTGGTTTCCCTAGAACAGAGGAAAACCTGAAGACAGAGCACCTGACATGTCCTCGTACCTGTCTGCATACTATGCCCTACTCAATAACTCACTTAGCAAGGGTCTCTTTGGCTGCCTGAGTCAGAGAAAGGCGGTAATGCAGATTGCTAATTTCCTAAAATCTCCATGACACCATTTTTTTTGGTCCAACTGTCCATAAACAAGGGTCTATTTACAACTATGTTGGGTTCCTGGGTTACACTACACAAAGCAGGTTATTAAAACATGATGGAGAGATGATCACTTGTTTCTCATCAATATTTATGCAGCTTAAGTTCATCTAGTACAAACCCCTGTACTGAGGCAAGATTAAGTGTAACCGGGTGTCTTGGGCAAAAGATTGTCTAGCTGAGTCTTGAAAACATTTTGGAAAGGAATTCCATGTATTTTCCTAGATAACCTGCTCTACTGTTTCACTAACATGCTCTTTTAAAAAGAGGAACAAACAACAACAGGATGAAGAGATTTTACTAATAAGAAAGGTATAATATATTTGCTGCAGATTGAGTAGTTTTCTTTTTGTACTTCCCTAGATGGACTTGAAGAAAATTGATTGCTCTTCTATAACAGCCTTTAAATATTCAAAGACTTTATATATCCTTCACCAACCTTTGGCCTTGACTAAGCCCCTATTTCCTTTAATCTTTCCAATAGAACATGATTTTTAGATTTCTTATTGTTTTTGTAGCTCTCCTCTGGCCTCTCCCTAATTTGTCTACATCCCCAGGCACTGAGAGCACTTGAATTATCCACTCTGATCTCCTGAACAGCAGTTCCCCCTCCCTTGTAGACTGATCATTGAAAGTATTTTTCTGCACTATGTTATCTTTGAAACTTGATGTGAAATTTCAAAATGAGAATAACAAACTCTGCCAATAACACATTTGTTTAATGTATTGGCTTGCAGAAAAGTCAAAGCATCCCAAAGCAGTCCTACTTTGCCTGGACCCACAGCTGTCCCTGCATGGAAACAAGTCCAGCTGGAATGACAAGGCAGCTCCAAGATTCAGAAAAAAAACCAACATAAAACCCAGAAGTCTGATTAAGAGGTTTTTATCCCTCAACATGACTACCTGAGATTTTGGATACCTCAGACCTGTTGGTTCTTCAGAGATCAGTTACCTGTTTTCACTTTTTTAGGATGAAATACAAATAACAGAGAAAGATAATATGATGTACAAATTTCAGTTGAGTAAGCAGTAGAAGTGCCCTAAATCAGCTCTGTATATGTTGTGACTGAGAGGGATCATCAAGGAGAGACTGACACCACCAAAAGCTCTGTGCTCAAGCTGAAGAGTTCTATATTGGAAACCACAGGGCCACTGCTGCCATTACTTCAGCATCGGTTTCTCTCCCTTTTTTATCCTGACAGGTTACAACAGAGAGCTGTTGCCCCTTTTAGGCCACCCAGGAAGGAGTGAGCTGCTGCTACAAGTGGTTTTTGGTGCAGAAATCCACAGTTCCATAGGGCAAGATCCTTCTCCACAGGGTGGAAGCCATGGGACCTCTCTTCTCTTTATCAGAGGCCCAAGAACATTTCTCCTCCTCATTTATCCGTGAGGAAATGTTTGATGTGAAATAATGAATGTGGATTTTTGCTTTAATCTCCCAAATCAGATGCTGTTTATTTTCCAAAGAGCTCTTGGAAATAAAAAGATATGGGAATACAAAAAGGATGCCAAAATTAATTAAATGGAAAGCTCAACTGTTGAATACTGCATAGTAAAACTCCCTGAATAGCCTTAGAGACCAGTAAGCCAAACACAGGACATCATTGCTCCAAACGCATTAAAGAATCAGTAACTACCCTGTGTGAGGGAAAATGCTTGGGTGTTGCTCAGTGCACCGTGTAAGAAATCACTTGTATAATCAGAGGTTAGCTGCAAAAAGCAAAATCCTTCAATGCAGAAACAGAACAGGTTGTATAGTTATGGAGGTAACACAGAAGTATGTGTGTGGCACAGCCCTCTCTCTCACCTCACAGACCCTCTGGCCTCATCCTCCTCCAGGCCTGATGCCTCTCCTCTAATGCTCAGCATTGCTGCCTGCTGCCATTGACTACTCCCTTCTGGTCCTGTACAGACTCTATGAGAGTATGTGCTATCCAGGGAGTCCTTTTGGAGCGTATTTTTACAATAATGAAGGTTAACTGATATGGGGGTGATATGCCTGATACTATAGTATTTCACATGTCAGCTGTTTGTTTTATCTCAAGGCTCGTGTATTGCATGTAAAATAGGAGACTTCCAAACGTGTTGGCAAATTCTGAGTTCCACTAACAGCAGTGCCAGAAGTCCATTTGCTTTACTGAAAGTTGGGAAGTGAATGCAAATTCTTATCCCTGACTGTACATTGTAAAAGAAAAATGGATGATAACTTCAGTTTGTCTTGTCTAAACATTGCATTGACCAACTTTACTACAGAGTAGAGGAACTGAGGAGATATGATACAAGACAGCCTATGCTTCCTGGCTGCACATTCTCATCACATTTAAGGACAATAGGAAAGAAAGTATGAATAATATTGCCACAGCCTGGGTTTTAAAACCAATATTGGAATTTCTAAACATTTTCTAAAAGTTGCTACTATTGATCTCCACTGAAATTCCTTTGTGCTACCAAAGCAGAACTGAAGCTCCTTAGACCAGTCATTAGCAGCCAGCTGTAATGCTTGGCTAAAGTGGAATTTATTCAACCCATCTTCCCCATGTAGAAACCCATCATGACCAAGAAAATTAAGAGATAGCAAAGCACACCCTGTTGATGCTAGGTTTTTCCAGCCTGTATGCACTGGACCATATGGGACTTTCCCAGCTAATAAATAAGCTGGCAGAGCAGGCCTATGGCTGCTCAAACTTGTAGGGGCAGCTGGTTCAGACCTTAGTATCACCATCTGAGTCAGTAGGCAGGGTATGGCTGTGCACACCCAAGGAGTTTCTGAATGCTGAAGCTCTGCCAGACATCCCTGTTCCTTTAAAAAGTGCTTTACTGTCAGCAGGGTTTGAATAAAGTCTTGTCTCATCCTGGAATTGAGGTGCCCTGGAGAAATGGCATGAAGATTACATGTTCAAAAATGTATTATATAAGATGTTTATTATTTACCTTTTTTTCAGATAATAGTTTTTTGCATGGACTAGAAAGCACTGTGGGCTTTCAGAAACTGTCATTGTCTAGCACACTGTATTACAACCTCAGGGCAGGCCTAATTGGCTTGTGGTTGCAGATATGTTGTAACTGACTTGGCTAGAAGTTTTGCTGGCCACTTAATTTAGATTCATCCTTATTTGCTCCTTTAAAACAGGAAAACAGCATCCAGATTTCTTGGGTGAGATCAGTGTGAGGTTTCTTTACAGACACAGAGGCCACTTTCTTGCAAATCCTTTAAAATTATTTGAAACACTAAAAGCACTTCAGGCCATGAAGCATTAATTCACAGAAGCTTGTTCTTTTGAACTGTCTATTTAAATGGTGAATAATTTTGGTATTTTATCACTTAAACCTAATCTTACACGTCATCTCATGGACCTTACACTTGTGGCTTTTGTCAGGATTGCCTTACAGCAGGGCAGTTCATCCTCCAATGGATAGGAAATGATAGAAAATAAGTTGTGCTTCTTTATATGCCTTGCCTAAACACAGTTTCTGTATGCATACAATTCGCGATATGACCTTCTCGCACAGTGCTAGGTCTGTGCTGCACAGGTGGGAGGACCACCTCAGAACATGTGTAAGACATAGACAGTAGCCCTGTGTATGCATCTGCCCCCACTTATCAACATTTCAGTGTGCTCCTTCTGGCAACCACTTCTATACAGAATTAGCCCTAATTAGATCAGCATAAGGCTTGGTGGGGATGCAGTTATAACGAAACAAAAATGCCTTGCTGTGGTAAAACACACTCTGCTTTCCTTGTAGGAATAACCCAGATTTGTATCAACATCTTTATTGCTGTGTGACTGTATCTGCACCAAGGAGGAGTGGGAGAAAGGTAGAAGTTGTTTCATTCTAATTGTACCAGTAAGGCTAGAGCAGTACAGCTTTCTGTACAGGTGAGAACCTTAAGGGCAGGATATAAATGTCTAATAAGTGGTGACCTCTGAGAGCTAGTAGGTTAATTATGGCTACAGATAATGAAGGTTTTCACTGGACATAGCAGTCAGGACACAGCCATGTAGGAATGCGGAAAAATGGCAGTGGGAATCTGACTTAGCATATGACTCAGGAAAGTGCACATAATAAGAAAATATTAATTTTTCCACATAATTCAGAGTGTTCTTGGGAACTCAGGACTGGGAAGGGCATTGTGTATTGGCAAGTCCAGCCCCTCACTAACTCAGGCAACATATCCTATGACCTTTCTCATAACCGACTGAGCTGTATCCTGAAACCGCTTACCTAGGAAGGGGGGAATGGTACTCTACATTTCACCTCCTGGGAAGCAGACAGTTACTTGCATTGATATTTCAGTCTGGCAGCACAAAAGCTGAGTAATGCACCAGAGTATGGCAGCGGTGCCAGGAATCAAACATGCTCAGCTGGAAAACTAGTAACAAAAAGGCAGGGATTTTCAAAAAATCTTTATAGAGTTTGGCTCCCAGAAAAACTGCGTTCCTAATTCTCTTAGGAAAATCTTAGTGCTGGCTGTTGCAAAACGCACACGTATGCTTCCAGGACTGGCACCTTAGTCATTCAGAAAACATTCCCAGTCTCATGCAGACACTGTGAGAGGTTAAGTGTCCCTGGCAGATAATGAAAGAGCTGAGCCATGGACGATGACCGTACTGACCAAGTGTGGGAAACTCAGAGGTTTCCACAGCTTGTGAACCTGTAATTGCATTTCCCAAAATGTTGATTAACACCCACTGTGTAAAGAAAAAAATTCCTCCATCTGGGCTCTCCATGCAGAACCCACCCAGAGATGAAGCAGGGGGAGCAGTGATACACTGCCGAAGCTATGCCCACACAGCGAGCCCTGCTCCTGTGACTCACTCAGATGAGAAGCTGTACACAGAGGTCTGTGCACATGTCTAGCAGAGGGCAGCCTGTTCCCCAGCCCCATGGCTTCCCCTCTTGTGTACATCTCCCTTCCAGTATCAAGGGTAAATTCAGAGACCACTTTCACACACTTTTTCCCACACAAATAACAGAACAGTTGGTATCTGGGGCATTTAAAATATCAGTTTATATGAGTTAGATGCTCAGGAATATGATGGGGGGCACCTCCCATGCCAGTGGACTGATGTTCCAGGTTCTATATGTTTTGCACAACAATATATAGGGATGTAGACCTTTTCCAATTCAATATGGTTGAGAACAGCTTGTGAGAGATGCCAAGGTGAGAGCCTTCAAAGCCACTCAGAATCTGTCACCAGAAAGTCCATCATTGGCAACAGGGCAAAAAGCCAGCAGAAAGACCTGGAAACCTTCAGTTCCCTTCTTCTGTGCTCAGGCAATATCTCCTGCCATATTTAAGGATCACGGATACAGAGCCAACAGAAACAATCACTGTTGGGTGCCTCCACTGCACACATTTCTCATGGGACAATTTTGTCATGTTGGCCCAAAGTTGAGCACAAGCCTCCACTCTATCGGAGTTAAGCAGCTTCCTTTCCCGTGCTCTCCCATCATCACCTTCCGCAAAGAAGACCCAAAAGGAGTAATAATCTCTACAACAACTTGAATAATTTATTCAAACTTCACCTTCCAGAGATAACCGAACTCCCTTGACCTGGAGCCAAAGATCACAACTATTTCAAGGCTTTTCTCTCCTTCTTCCCTCCATCCTGGGCACTAAGCATCCTCCTCTGGCACTGGAAGCAGCTGAGCTGAGTCTCAGCACCTGGTGCCATTTGAACCCTATCAGAGGTGACAGGAGCTTGTCAGAAGTCAGATCCCACCATCCATTCATTCAAAGTTAAAGGAATAGTTGGACCTTTCACTCAGACTGTCTTCTTGCATACCAGCAGAAGAGTAGCCAATGAATTGCAGGTGGCAGGGCAGGTGCCATAAAGGCCTGGCAGCTGGAGTATGCAATACCCTTCTGATTTTCAGCTAAGCTTATCTGGCTGAAAATCAGACTTGATAGTCTTGATCAAGCTGCACCATCATGTGGAAACTCAGAGGCAGAAAGTGAAGGAATGAAAAGGGAACAGAGACAGGTTACTTAAACACTACGGTTTCAGAAAAGGTTACTCACATCCTGAACCCAGACAGAACAGCAGCTCTTATTTTAGTTCAAACCAGTTATCTTGATGATTCAGGTGGTTGGCATCCCCTGATTTCTCTGTACAAGTGCTCATCTTCATCTCCTCCTGACCTTCACAAAAATGTCTAAATAACTGTGGCAGTACAAACATGAGAGCTGAAGGGTAAGCAAGGGGACTTACAAGTGGTGTGTTTTTTACTTAACATGAATTCCAGCCTGCCACATTCTCTCTCAGTCCGAGTCCTCTAAAATTCAAACCAATCTCATAACTTGCCTCTGCAAGGATGATTTGGGAAATCATGTTACTCCCTATGGCTGCAATTGAAATGCTCACTGGGGACACCATCAATGTGTTTGGTTTCATACTCTTGATGAAACATCTTGATGTAACAGAGTGCATGACCAGATTTAAGACAAAGATTTGAGTGAGACATTAGCATTGCATGTTACCAGAAGGGGACAAATGCCTTTCCCTTCACCTTGGTCTCACATACTCTTCCTACCTGCCAACATAACCCAGTCTGTCTCCTCTGAGTCTTTACTTTCCTATGGTCCAGCCCATCCTTTGGATCCATATCTCATCAAGCCCTGTGCTCTGCAGGTCTTCCCCAGATATGCTCCTGTTGCAGCATGGGATCACAGCCTCTCCCACTCTGGGACCTGGAACATATACCAGGCCCCATCTCTGCCTAGAGCTAGCTCCAACTGAATATTTGAAAACAACTGGCTTTTCTCCATCACTCATACAACACCTCATCAGTGACCAATGGCAAAAACTGGACAAGAAAGGAGATGAGTGCCATCAGGACAATGCTGTTAAATAAAGTGCACAGTCCTTCTTGGCATCACATTCCTCATCCCTTTCCTTCCTCTGTAAGGGCCAGAAGAGTAGCATGGGCATGACAAAGCAGTTAATGGTGAGCAGGTAATGCTGGCAGGAGATTAAGTGTCTTTTCAAAGCTGATTCAAGTCAGTGGGAAGACTTTACATTCACTTAAGATCCTTGAAACAGGCCCTAAATGAAGCTGTTATGTGGGGGATATTTATATAGTTTTAAATTAAGGATTATAACAGCTTGTAAACAATTTAGTGTCCTGGATCTGAAAAATGTTTTTTTAAATTATCTTAAAACTGAAATTTTTGTATTAATAATATCTGTTTAGGAGAGTTCATAAATATGCATTTAATTGCCAAACCACTGATGTCTCTATAGTTATAAACACTCTACCAGTTTAATAATGTACATTTTAAAAGCTTCCTATCATCACTATTTACACTGTAGGGTCAATAATTATATGTAATTCATGCCTGTCATTGCAGGATTTTTTTTCAAAACAAGTACCAGCAAGTTTGTTTTGCTAAGTCTTTACATATTAAATTCAGCTACAGGGATACCTTGGCTAAGGTACACTGGATAAGATTGCCTAAAAAGCTACACATCGGGAAGGCTAGACTAGGCTTAACATCTTAAAATATATGTTTAGCCAATTAGATCAGCTTAAAAAAGTCTTTTTTCATGCATCTTATTAGGGTAAGGATCTTCTGACCATGAGGAGTTCTTGAGGTCAAGATCTTAGCATGAGGGAGAGAGACATCAGACATGTTCAGATGAATAACAAGAGCATAAGGAGTTATAATAGTGCTAACTATAGAGAGCATAATCACAGAGAAGTATTAGAGAACCATAGGGAACATCCAGCTATATAAGGAAAGGAAATCTTAAGGGCAGAGAAAACTTGGTCATGTTTGCCTGATGTAAAGTTTCTGTAATTTCTTCAGTAATATCAATGGTTCCCTCTAGCAGAGACCCTCGACTAGCAAGCCTAAGGAGCTGATTAGCTATGGTATGCCCCACTTGTCAGTGCAGAGCATGTGAACACTGCAATTAGTTTTACAAAATTTATTCCTTCTCCCTGTGTCCTATGTGTGTTTTCTCCCTGTGCCTTTCTGCTTGTTATGGTTTAAGGGTTACCAGCCTGAAAGGGAAGGACAGGTGGTGTCTGTAGGACCCTGGAGGGTCAGAGATCAGCACTATTCCCTCCCCTTTCTGGCCACAGTCTATAAAAAACTGAGGTTTTCGCGGGCTTTTCCTGGCTTTCTTGGGCTGCTTCCTGTTGCATCTCGGGACGGCCGGGCCTAGCTCCACGTGCTCGGCAGCATCCACCACCACCCGCTCCCGGCACCACTGCGGTCCCTGGTGACGAGTCATGGCAGTCGCAGCGGCCACGAGGCACTGCTCGGACATTTCCACTTGGGACTACTGGGATTAGGTTTTGTATATAATTATCCTTTGTCCCTTATTAACTCCCTTTTCCTTTCTCCTATTGTTTTCATTAAACTTGTTACAGTCTTAACTTCCAACCTTGTGCGGAGCAATTTTTTTTTTTATTATTCTCTCTTTATTCCCTTCTCTTAATCCTCCCCCTGGGAGGGGTAGGGGCAATAGAGAGAAAATCCTGCTCTCTCTCTCTCTCTCTGACCCTTAAACGGAGACACTGCTCCTTTTCTAGGCCTTTTTCCTGCAAGTGTTACCACCCCTGCATGTAGAATCAGGAAAATGTGCCCAGGAACCAAATTTGTAATCCCATAGGCATCTGATCCCACACTTAGGCAACATGATTTCACTCATGACAGCTCTTGTTTATTCAGACAAGCAGAAAATGGTTGTGATTCAATCTGGCTTGGAAGTAAACATTCAACAAAGAGTCTTACTATTAAAGGTAAGAATCAGTGTCTCTCCAAATGAAAGGGAAGAAAACTCCTTCTTCAAGCCTGAGCCTTAAAAAGAGGGGTCAGTAAGGGAGGCTTTTTACATTTTCTCTGCATGAGCGTCAGGGTCTGGATGAGAAGATCCCTCTTATGGGTTGCTCACCCAACAGGCTCTCATCTCTCTGGATTGCCTCAGACTTGTAGTGAGGACAACAGGCTTTGGTGCATCCCTAGCTCACAGAAGTGCCTTGGGCAGGAGGTCTGTTGCTTGGCTTGCCGCCCTCCATCCTGGGGCGTTTTGGGGTCCAAAGCAGCCACAATCTGGAAGACTTGAAATGGAAACCAAAATTCTGGTCCCGTGTGACACCCACCCTTCTGCCAGCTACCAGATTCAGCCCAATGAAATTCTTACGATGGGACAGAGTTTTAAACATGTTAGTAATCCTAGTAAAGTCAGTGGGTCCAGCCATGATGCCTAAAGAAATCTGCATATTCAGGGACTTTACAGGATTTAAGACTTAGTAAGTCTCCATCACTGCTAATCTGGAAAATATTTGTCATGAAACACTTATGCACAAAAATGTATAAATCAGAGAGTGTGTGTTATGAAGGAATACTTACTTTGTCTCTTATGCCTTTTGTAAGGGTGATTCCCAATCTTTACTTTCTTACATTGACTTTCTGCTTGACATATTTACTCTGATCGTAGCTTGTGAGAAGACTGCTTAGCAAATTCTGTATGTTTCTTTCCGTCATTCATTTAATAACTGCAACCCTTCCACCATCGATTAGTGTGTTGCAATATAGGGTGTTAATCGACTTTAAACATTTAATTATGGTTTGTTTGAGCACAGCATTTTACAAGCATAGTGGTTCATCACATTGCTGGAACAAGTACAATACAGCATCTTAAAAATTATGCACAAATAATAGATTAGTTTCAGCAGTACTTTTTCAGTAGCATTAATAAAATCTCTCAAGCATGCACAGAGCCAATGGCCAGGAGGATTCTCTGGAGGTCTTTCATACAGGATGCACATCTTTGTTACAAAATTCCTCTATGCCTTTTTGCTGTCTCCCTAATGACCAGTTAAATGGGCTCCCATGAGAATGCCTGAGTCAGAGCCAGCTTGAAAACTGCTGAGGAAACATCCTCCCTTACTGGAAATGATTTCCATCAAACTGCCATGTACCATATTTAGACTAACGGATCAGTAATGCCAAACAGAGGGAGCTAAGTTCACAGGGCTTGGGATTCTGCTCTATGTGAAAAGAGATTGCCTTTGTCTGGCCACAGTTGCTTTAGGGCAGGCGGTCCAAGAGCTCAGAAACAAATTCCAGCCCGGAGCAGTTGCCACCAGGCACAGTTGGAGTGGGGCAGGCAGTGTTCAGGAGCAGCGGCTGACCTTGTGAAGTCTGATTTGATCAGCAAATGAGATATCGGGCGCATCTTCTGATACCTAATTGTGGGAGAGCTAATCTAGTCAGTCAGCCTGTACTAACCACATGGTTTAAATCTGACTTTTCCTTTCTTATGCAGCAAATATATAACACAGAAAACTTGCTTTCAGCCATGTGCTTGTTCCTCAGTGAATGCATACAACAAACCAGCAAGTAACTGAGCAGAGAGACTTCTAAGGTCACTGGAAAAAAGAAAACGTCTGTCCTGTGTTATGCAAGAAGTCTAACATAAATTCCTTTTTTTTTATTATGCTTTTCTTGCTTAGCTCAGTGTCTATTAAACAGATAACGGTAGCTGAAAACAAACCACATGCAGGAAGATTTCTTCATTTTCATGTAATAAAGATATTTGTTGAGTCTGGATTGCTTAGGTAGCTGTCTAAAGCATTTTTATTTTTAGAACTAGTGAAAAATGTTTACCAAGGAGGGAAAAGTGACTCCCTGGACCTACCGATGCTTGTTACTTGTATTCAGAGGACAGTATTTTCAAAAGGCCCAGATTTGCCCAGTTGTGTTCCCATGAGTAGCTGTACTGGCTTTGATATCATCTGAGGCAGATAAGCAGCAGCTTTGAAAATCCCAGAGCGGAGTTGATAGGGCAGGAGAGGTGACTGTGGGGATCATGTTCAGGGCTCACTAGACCCCACCTCCCCCAAAGGCCTGAAAGAGCCTTAGCCACTTCCCTGCTGTTTATAAACAACTATGAGTGCCTCAGTGAAGCATGTTTCTCCTTGTCCTTCCTTCCTGCTGGTCCTCATAAGGGTTGTTACCTGGTGTTGCTAACAGCCACTGCATTAGCCCCAGAGAAGGAGCTCTCTGCATTAGCTCCAGACACTTCAGTTCTCAAACTACAGAGGTAGCAGTAAGGTCCCAGTCCACAGTTATCTTCCTTCTCCCCTCCTTTACCTCCAAAGACTAGGAACTACTCATTTTTATTTTCTCCCCTTCCAGGATTAACATTAATATTCCAATTTCAAGTATTCTGAAACTAGGGACTGCTGTAATTAAGACTATTTATCTTTGAATATGTAAGAGATGTCTAGGTCTGAGCAAGTGAGTCTAGATTTGTAACTGGATTAGAAGTCCAGGTTGCTCGACACCAATAGGCAGGGAGGATGGGTCCTTACATACAGGTCTAAAAAGGAAGACCTAGGTTTGGGTTTAGCTTAGTGTCCAGACAGACATGGCATGCTCGTTCTGTGACCTTTCCCATTGTAACTTTGCTTTGCTGAATAAACAAAGACCAGCTCCAGGCATGAATCAAGACAGCATGGTAAAGTAGCATAAAGTCTGAAGTACATCTGCTTTATTTGCTGCAGAGTTTGGAAAGTATGAGACCAATGAGTCAGGGAACCAGAGGAACAGAAAAGCCTGACTGCCACCTTGGGGGAGCTGAATTCTACTCTTGCTCCTGCCACAGCGTGTCCGCATGATGTCAGTATTTATCACAAGAAGTCATGCATTCCTCATTTTCTGCATGCCAAACCTAAGGCCTTATGGTCTGACTTGCCAAATTGTTGAAACTCATAATTTCAATCAAAGTCAAATGGCATCTGTTCTTAGATGTTGGTGTTAGTATTAAGTAGACTAAAAAATAAAACTCTTGGGCTTTTAGAAATGGAACATCCAAACTACTAGATGTCCTGCAGTTGTAAGACAAGGCTATTATATCCTCTCCTTTCAGCAAGGCACTAGGAGTTAAAATTCATTCTTGTTTGTGGAGTCCATACGCAAGCTACTGGTGTCTACCACAGGAAAGGCAATGAGGAAACTGATAACCATATCTTCAGAGCAGGCTTTGAATGCTGTGCAACAAGTAAAGCCTGGAATCACATATTAGGCAGAGGACAGGACCAAACTTGTCATTTGTGTGCAGCCTATCCTGTGGACTGAAGAAAGCAGAAGCTCAGTGGAAAAAATAGCATGCAAGAGTGGACTGGCAGCACATAAAGGCTACAAATAAAGGTTGCACAAGCATCCTCATCTCAGGCAATGGCTAATTTCTGAGGGCTTGACTTTGCAACCTTAATAATGTTCTTTTAACTTAAGAGGTTTTTCTTTGTTTGCTTGAGGAGGACAATTGCTTTCAGTCATGCAAGCAGATTACCAACTAATTCTTTGCTGAGTACATTCAAAGGAAGGGGCTGATCCTGTCTGGCTAGGTTCATAGTACTAAATAAAACAGAGAAAAGGGCTGCCTTATGGCCCAGAGGCTAGGTGGAACCATACGCTACATCCATACAGTTGAGACTAGTGCATATACCATCTCTAAACCTTGCTCTGGGAAAGTGCTAGTTAGCACAGGCCCACACCTGACCAGGGATTTTGATAGTAGTTAATAAATAGAAACAAATCACAGGCTACCACTTGAATCTGTGCCCTGGGTCTGTTTTGTTTCCTCGTATATATACAATTGGAGTATGCATTTATGCTGATAAATAAGGTTAGAGCCACATTCCCAGTTAAAGAGCAGTGGCTTTCTGACTTTCCGCACTGCACAGGTATTAGGATACTCCTAGATTCTGTGCTGGAGCCACACCACTAGCTCCTAAAAATAACACCTTAACATGGTTACAGCTATTTTTAGGTGCTATTTTGTATAGGTGGTAGGGAATTGCTCTGCACTGTGCATGACTCTGGCACCACCTCAGCAGGCTCTTTATCCCCTGTACCCCACATCCTTAATCCACACACAGGGGAACAGCACACACCTTCATAGTCTTGTCACCTAAACACCCTTTCCAGGGGCTGCAAACAGCTCTTTTATCTGTGTCAGCCAAATTCATCCCTCCAGCAGTAGAAGACAGAAAAATGCACAGGGGAGTGGTTGAAGCACACCAGGGAGCTACAAGAGATCCCCCATGGCTATTTGGGGGGTGGAGGCTGGAGTACAAGAATCGGAAGACAGGAGAGGTTGCTGGAGGCAGCTTGTCCCAAGGTGGCCTGGAGGCCTGCCACTGAGAGCATACCTACAATGAGCAGCAGTGCCAAGGCAAATTTCAGAAACCGAAATATGATTACAGAGAGGCGCGAGATGCCAAGAGGCATGGCGGTGCGGCTTGGCACTGTGCAGGATACTGTAACAAGCTGCACCAGATGTTTGGCTCTGGGGAAGAAGCTGTACTTTGGCAACCAACACCCTAAAGCTCCAGGACTAGGAGCTACCCAGCAGCCAGAAGGATCCCAAGCACTCATGCTCCCAGGGGAGTGCTGGTGGCTGGGACGTGCGGGGAGCGGATGGGGATAGGGACTGTCCTCCAGGCGTCTGCCTTGTCCACACTAGTATCAAGTGCAGGGGCAGAGATAACAGCACAGGTACAGAGCAATAACACAGGTGCCCTGCTCCATCACGTCTCCTTAACAGTGCTGAAGGAAAAGGGACCAAATCTGGGGGAGAGATGACTTGTGATGCTCAATGGCTCATACAGCCGCAGGAAACAAGCAGTGGAAGCCTCTCAAACTGGCAGCCTGAAGTGATAAACACAGCAGATAAAGCCACAGCAGCAAGAGATTATTTCCTTAGCAGCTATATCAACACCTCCACTCCCGTCCCTGCCTGCTGGCAGGGCAGCATATGATGGCAGCAGGCATGCCACAGTGCACAGAGATAATGACTAGTCAGGTGCATGGGCAGGCAGGCATAAAACTTCCTCCTGCCACACCTCTGGGATGGAGCTGAGGATGCTGCACCACATCCAGAAATGTCCCTGCCCACCACAGACAGGCGAGAGAGCTTTGCCCTTCCCAGGCACACCAGGGGTGAGCAAGCCCAGCCAACATTACAATGTTTATTTGCCTTTCGCAACGTTACAGAACTGCCTGGATCTCTTCTCCAAAAGGTGCTACTAGGATCGGGGCCCCTCAGAACATGGCAGCACATGTTAGTCTTGGACTGCATGTAGCCCTGAGAGCCCCCAGAGCTGCAGCTGAGAGGCTGGCAGAAGGAGAGGAGAGCCTATAAACCAGATAGCAATGGGGTTGAGTAGTTCCAGTGAGTGAGTAGACTCAGAGATGGTGAGAGGGTGATATTAAATGTATTTTGCATGACTGGAGGTGTGAATCTAAGCAGAAATCTCCTGATTGCAGGAAGGAGAGAGAGAGAGAGAGGAAGGGCTGAAGTTAAAGCAAAAGATACATAAAGTGCAGAAAGAAGTAACCATGAATTTTTTTTACACCTATTGCAATAAGACTTAGACACCTTGGTGGAGTTGATCCTGCAATGTGGTGCCTGATGGCTGCAATGCTGTTAACTTCTGCCAGAGAGGCATAGATGAATCCTCACCGTCATCTGTCCTTGCTGGTCCCAAGTCCCCAGGCTAAGACTGGGGACCCACGTGGCTCCATGGTCAGGAAGCCCAGATCTAGCTGCAAGGGCTCAACAACTTCACACTGCACAGGCAAGGATGGTGGTAGCATGAGGCACACAGCCCTGGTAGCACTGCTGTCCCTCCTGTCCCTCAGTTCAGGGGCACCATCCACAGCCATGGCACCATGGCACCCAGTAGTAGTGGCAGCAAGTACACCTGGGCACATCAGCCTACCTGGAGTGCCAGTGCCCCCCTGGGCTGGGACAGGCACCCTGCTCTAACTGCAGCTTCTGTCCTCATTTCGTAGCAGCTGGCCATGCCCTTCCTTCTTACAGGTTCTGACCACTGTGGAGACAAGGCACAGCATGAATTCTGCTGTCTGAGACTTCCATGATGCGCAAAAGCCACACGGTTCAAGTACAGCAACACGCACCAGTGCAAAAATTGCAGCTGATGGTTTTTCAGTCTTCCACCATGATCATCCCTGGTGCAGACCTGAGAGTCCTAAGCTGGTGCCCTAGCAAGCTGTAAGAGTCAGAGGTGTCTGGCAGCAACCTCATCACAGACTCCCAAAAAGTCACAGGCTGCACATGAACCAAACTCTGCCAGTAACCCTCATGGACATGATTTGCTCCCTGTTGATGTTGAATATGGCAGCATAGGCACAGTCCTAGGTCTGTCTGTGCGTGTGAGCATGGCGCAGATGGCTGTGAGACAAAAAACTTTGAGTCCTTCATAGGCACCAAAGAGCCTGCCACAGCAATCCATCCTCTCTAAAATGTAGTAGGGCAGAAGCTGCTGGGTAGCTAGGATAGTTCATTTATTTGCCTTATGATGGATTTGGGAGCAATCAGTTTTGGTCTGTTAATAAGAATGAGAGTGAATGTTACTTCAATTAGGTTTAGCCATTTGATGGCTGGAAAATTATTTTATTTTCTCATTTTCTGAAATGACCTAATCACCTACTCTATAGCAAATTGTCACTTTAGATCAGTGTTTTACATGACCTGGTCAAGTTTTCTTTGTACTCATGTGAATTTGTTTTTCTCTAATTCTGAGTTTTCATAAATCCACTGACAATTGCCTCTTAAAATGAGAAATATAAGCTTGATTCTCTTATCTCTTACATTCCTGGCCAAATAGTTTCACTTGCTTACACCATGTGCTTTGAAAAAAAGAAATACCCAGTAATAAAATATAACTTAAATCTGATATACTGGTAAATAGCTTCTCTTCCTATTTATTTCATATTTTAAAAATTTGCTCTTTCAAAAAGTATAACTCATTTAGAGTTCTCACACTTACCAAAGCTCTTAACAGAGACACGACAAGATTTGATTGTGTACCCTATATAACAAATTCAGGTCAATACAATAAAGGGCAAAAAATGTTTTTGTTATTAATCTATAAAATGAAACCGCATCTGTAGGATATTTTTGTCTACTTTTCATGGTTGAATTTAACTCCCTCCCTATCACTTTGTAATTAAAATCATAGATTATTACAGTGATTTCTTCCAGCAAAAGTGGTCTGCTCAGTGTGGTCCAAGTCCTGTCTCTCTCTCCCTAGAGATGAGCCGATCTGTGTACCACATTTTCCCCTTCTGAAGCCTTTGGCTGCTTTGCATTCAGTGACATGGGTCACAGCAGTCGCCAGGCTTTAAAGAAACTTTTTCGTAGCTAGACACAGATAAAGTATCCTCCCTACGCAGGTATATGAACACAGCAGTTCTTTCACACTTGTACTATTTCACCTCATTTTGGATGTGAATTAACCCCAGGTTCCCAGCTACAGGGACCATCGTGAGTCAAATTCCCTAACATGGCATGGCAAGCACCTAGGGACCTGCCTCCAGGTTAAGCCTGTGACCGATGACAGGGTTTATTTTCCATATGTGCAATGAGGGGCAATGCCACAGATCTCCAGAAATGGCACCAGGGCCCCTTTTTTCCATACTAAGTATAGGGACATCCCTCCATACCTGCTCAGCAACTCCTTTCGCATGGGCAGCAGCTGATGGGCTGAAATGCACATGTGAAAACAGTAGGAGCTGGTCATTCTGCACCAGGTTTTTAAATGCTCCCTGGCAGTCCTGGTGGGCTGGAGACTAAAAAGATCAGGTTATAAAGTAACCACATCTTTCTTGGCTCCTCCAGATGTGTCAATAAAGCGCGTATGTGCTCACGTGAGGCATAAGAAAAGCCTGTGGAAAGATACCAGCACTGCTTCCAATCAGCTACCAGAAACAAAACAATTGCATTAATGAGGCCATCTTCTTGGGATCCTCAGCTCAGTGGAGTAACACAGTAACAGCATGGGCAAATGTAACTGTTATTTTCTATCTCCAGTGCCCAGGCAATGTCAGGCATTGGTATGAGCACAGTACTTTTTGTGCCATGTAAAAGTATCCCCTGTGTCTACACTTTAATTTGCCCTACCCTGATAGTCACATAAATGTGTATATCCCTTTCACTTCAAAGCATCTACCACTTTCCAGGACCAGATTTTCTTCCTGCTCTATTGTCTTGCCCAAAATCGAGATGTCAAGGTCAATCATTCTTCAGCTGCAGCAAGAAAAACAGATTATATTACCTGGTGGAACTAGGTTACCCCCAGGTATAGACTGGGGCATTTTTTTTCTCCAGAGCTGGAAATTATCCATTACTGCATGCTAAAAAGGAAATTGAAAGCAGTTCACTTTTCCTTTGCTTCTGCTAAAACAGATGAATTGGCATTTCAGTTCTGTGGAGAAATTCACAGGACCAATCAAAAAGCCAGAATATAGCTTCTATATAATTAAATTGTAGGCAGTTACATTTTCCAGCAGCAGGTATGTTACTTGAAATGACCCTCCATGCTGTGTATCTGAGCAGTTCCAATTAAGAAAGTTCTGCTTTGAGATCTCGCAAGCCAAAACACACAGTATGGCATTGTGCCCTCAGCTAGTACACTGGAAATGCAAACCACTTTTTTTGTGGTTCAAATAATCTCCAGGAGATAGCTTTACTGGAAGTTTTAAGTCATATTCTTCACATCATATTCATCTAAATTGATGATTTCCATGACCTTTTCATATAATTACAAGAGTGTTGTGTGTCCATTTTGATTAAATGGTTCCATGCGCCATTATGTTGCAGTTGTTTTTAATGTTGCGAAAGTATTTAGGTGCTCTCTTCTAGCTTTTCTCACAGGAGACCATGGAGGACACACTGATTTCTTAAAATCAGTATCTGTTCTTTATTGCATTGCATTATCTGATATTTCCACTCAGCTGATGTAATAAATAGGTTCATAAATTTCATGGACAATAAGAAAGAACTTATCATAATCACAGACAGAAATTTATAAGGAGACCATTAAGAACAGTTAGCCACTTCTCTACTTGGGCTTCCTTGCCATGTAATATTACAAATGAATGGCATACTTTAATGACTAGCAAATTAAAATTTAATGGACTTTCCATTGCCGCCTACTGTCTGTGCTTTATTTGAAGCTCAAGGTAGAAAGCCTCTATTTTCATATAATTCTGCTGTCTTGTTGGATGTATTCCATTCAGTTAAGTGACCTAGAACATGTATTTGCTGGCATTGCTGTTAATAATAACTTGATAAAATCAGAAGCGCAGATCTTCCAATTCTTTCCTTATATTTGTTGTTATTCTTGGCTACCTTTTTCCCTTCTCTGACAAGCCTATCCGTAATTCTTCAAAGTCAGCAAAAGTTGTGTCTCCCTGTAGAACAGAGACACACGTGCTTTGAAACCCCCCAGATGCAGTGGGTGCTGTGGAAGTGATTAGGTAGGCTTGCAGAATATTAATAGTAATTGCATTACTGATTTCATTAGCCCTTGCATTATCATTATGTATTAATTATAACAGTTATGTCACTGAGTGCTAATGTCAAACACTGACAGTACCAATTCCCTGAATGCATCTTGTGGTTGCCGAACGTGATCACTGCTCAACAGACTGCTGCTTTTTGACAGCTGCAAGGTAACCAATGCTGCTGTCTGTGTTTAGCAAGCACCATACACCACTGAAATCTTTCCTACATGAATTTGGTATTGAATTTAGGCTTTAAAGTGGAGTAAAAGCCAAGTAGTCAAATCACAGCAAGGAGTCTCCGTTTGCTCTCAGGACCAAGACTGGTTACTAGGCAGGAATCAAAGTCTAGATACTCTTTCATTGTTGGTGACATAAGCAGAAAAGCAAAAATCTCCTCAGAGGACCAACCTCTCCCTCATTCACCACTCTTCACCATCAGGTGACTGTGGATAGCCAACCCAGACAGCAGCAGAGAGCATTCCTATTGCTTCCAGCAAGAGAGGGGACAAGGGGACATGGGGGTGGCACCAGTCTCCTTGGCACCAGTCTCCTTGCCACCAGCCCAGCAAGGAATGAGGGGGCAGCTTGGATGTGCTGCTACTTGAGCTCCCCCATCCTGAAACTAAACTAGCCAAAAAAGCCCTTACTGGCCTTTTAGACACGCAATGCCAGATCCCTTCAGCCCACTTGACCACCATGGCAATGACAGAGAGGGCAGTTGACTGTCAGGCACACTGGAGCCCAGGTGTGCAGCAAGGAAGCTGGCTTTCATTATTGCTGGAAGGGTTGGGCAGATCTGAGGTTTCTTCCTTTGGCCTCTTGTCCTTCACAGTGGCTTTGCTTTTCACATACTTAACCTTTTCTTGTAAAGTCCTGTACCTACACACAGTGTTTCTGTGCCACTGAAGGTGAAACATCCTGCTTTGAATAGGAGTCCACAATAGTTCTTCTAGTTGTGTAGAAAAACTAAGCTTGCTTTTGAGTTAAATCTATGTAAACCAGGCCTTTAGGTAAGGTTTACATGTAGTACAAGCTTCTTGCATCAGGTACAACATATCTGTGTCACAATGAAGCACTGGTCCTGATGGAAGCCTGCGAGTTACTACAGGAAGCACAACCATGCTGAGTACTAAGTAATCATTTGTATTGAATGCATATTGCTTTCCAGTCTATTTTAACAGAATACTACTATGAAATTCTGCTTTCCTTTTATTTTTTGACTTCTGACCTGAATACAATAAATATCGTTGTTCAAAACACAGCAGAAGCATGTTATGTCTGTCAGTCAGCATGATCTGCAGCATCCATAGAAAGATGTTTTCCAGTCATAAAACAAACAGTATTTCATTCATTCCTTGCAAATTCCAGCAAACACTTTAGAGGCTTCTTTGTAATCCATTCACTGCTTTATTGGCCCAGAATCCTCCAGGGAATGCCATAAATCCATATAATGTGTACTACCATTTGTGTCTGGATCCTTGATTTAACTGAAAGATATGTTTAAAAATCACACAGAAGCTGTACGGTTCTCTTTGGGTCACATACATAAAAAGCAGCTCAGATAGATTAATTAATTCTACAAAGGATGCTCAGTTTTGCCACAATTCAATAAACTGCTCAAGTTTAAGTACATGCTTAGGTTTTGTTAGCGTGAATATGACTTAACCACATATTTAAATTTGAGCACACACCCAACTTCATCGGCTCACTAGTCAGGAAACCAACCTAATTCAGAGTATGAAGGCATGTATTCTGTCCATGTGCCTTATCACTGGATAACAGCTCTTATGCTTCAGTTGCCTCAGAGACACACTGGCAAACACACAGGTCCATGCAGCAAAAAGTGAATTTGCTCAATTAGAAGAGACTGAGGTAATGCCTAAAAGTCAATTTTTGTTTAGTGGCTTTGATGAATGAAAGGGTAAAAAAACCTGCAAGACCATGAGCTGGTCAGCAGGATCAAACTCTGATCTGTGTGGTGCCACACAGAGATGCCACAGCTGGCTTAGGTAGCAGAAACCGCATTAGTGCTGCACCCTGTTAGGTTTGGTACACCATGAGCCTCCCAAGACTACATCATTCCCAGCAGAAACCTGCTTCAGCCTACATATACACCCTCCAGGACTATAGCCAGCTAGTTTCGGACTACTCTGGATGTCTCTCCAAGGCACATCATTGTGTCATGGCAACTTACTGTTAAACATCCCCTTCTGAGCTGTAATCTTATACAGAGAGATCCTACATGACAGTAAACAGCTCAGTCATCTTTTCTCAAACCAAACCATTCTGCTTGGATCTCTACCCTGACAAGCACAGAGATCACAGAGATTTAGAAACCCACATTTTTTAAAGATGGCAGAATATCAATGCTTTTCCAGTTAAGAGCAAACACATTTACCAGTCTGACACATTGGACTGGAGAATTTGGCTTTAACAAAGAAACTTATACCAAGAAAAATAAAAACAAAACAAAACAAAAAGTAACCGCTCTGCGTGCTACTTTTTCTCCTGTAGGTAGTAATCAGTTACTTGCAGTACACTCCCTCAAGAATTCCCATGCTTTTGATACAGAAGTCACATTGTGTTGTCCTTACACAAGCTGAGGAAACCTCCTGTTTCTGGCTTTACTTAATGCAGGATCTCACTCACAAGAAGTGCAGCTAAAATTACATTTACTATTCTTTCTGTATTATTCCCAGCAGACATTCATTCCTGAAAATGTCTCAAACTCTCCAGTGAGTGAAGTAGCCACACTCTCCTCCAACATCTCCTTTCCTGCAGCAAGCATCTTTCCAATGCCTTGAAGAATGGGTCTGCAGATCCCAAGGGGCATTAGCTGGAACAGCGATGTGCCAATGTGCAGCAGTGAGGTACTCAAGCCCGAAGGCTGTACCTTCAGCCTTTCTATCCCTAGTTTCCTATGGTTTTCCACTGATCTGTGTGCCTCTGCACTGGAGTGGCTCTTCAGAGTGCCAGAATTTCCCCAGAGCATGGCACAGCACAAGCACCTCTGCCTTTGACAGACTTTGAATGCCAAATTCCCTCAGGTCTCTCTACATCTGGGCATCGCAACTCACCCTACTAAGGATTAATGACAGTGACAAAGGACAACTCTTTCTCCAGAGCTAAAAAGGGGATTATTTCATGTATTCTGTATCAAATGGTACATTAACAGTACCACAGGAACTGGCAAGGAACTGGTGAGGAAATGTCCATTAATTTAACATCTGAATGATCACTGCCTTACACTACATAAATGTAATAAATCTCTTCACTTAATCTTGAACAGAAGTGACTGTTCTGAAAAGAGCCTTTTGTTCAAGGCCCAGTGGTTTTGAGATGTGAATAAAGGACTAATAAAAAAGGAGGAGGCTAGGAGAAAATTTTCTTTAAATGGGAGTTTTGCTTTGACCCTCCAAGAACAGCAGTCTGGTGAAATATCTGAAGTTTTTGTTTTTATTGAGCAATAAACTACAGTGAGGTTTGAGTCTGTGGTGTCTCAGAGAAATTGTTAAGCCTGGAAATCACATGGCTGAGTGACTGGCATGGCAGAAATATTTGGCACTTCAAACAACTCGCAAGACAAATGAGCAAGAAAGAAGAATTTCTTACACAAGTGTAACCCAATTAATGTCAACAAAACCTTGTAAAATTTATGGTTCAATTTGTCTCGGGGAAAGTGCCGAACTGACCCTTTCCTGTACCTTCTGGGCAAGTTCATTAGCAAATTCACTGGTGTCTTGTTAACTCTACGGTCCAGTTATACAGTCAGGGGCAGGTTCACAGTCGTATGTCCCTACAAGTCAAGGTTAGAGGTGGAGTGTCATAAAGCTGTTAAAAACACATGACCTCTTGGATCAAGTGCATACCTCCAGAGATGCAGGCAAAACATTCAGAACCAACTAAAACAAAAGCTGGTCTGGAGAACTAAGGGGGACAAAGACCCTGGTTCAAAGCCTACTGAAGTCTACAGAAAGTAAGACTTGTCTCAGTAGCCTTTGGATCACTGTCTAGTTCAGGTGCTTTGTTTTGCAGGCGGGCAAGGTGCAGAACACAGTGGAACACTCAAGGAGCACCCAAAAGGACTTCTGCCCTTTTGCTGCTGCATGAACATTTTCCTCCCAGAGTTCCCACCTGCATGCCTGCTTGTTGAGCAGAGAATGCGAACACCTGCCTGCATCCCTTCCAATAGAAAAGGATCTGCATAAGGGCTTCAATGGTATGTCAAGCTGAAAGAAACAGATCTCATCATCATGACATCAGACTGAATGCAGTTGGTCAGGATGAAACCAACAGAAAGGAAATAGCAGAAGCTGGTTGGAGCCTTTTATCATCTCAACCTCATTTTGAACAAAACAGCTTGCTGTTGTGTACTGTCAGATCTTTTTGGCACTTCTTGGGCTGCTTTATGTACATTTTTAAACCAGTTGATAGCCTAATATCTAGTTTAGTGTTTCATGATGTTTGTCTACCACTTAGGTCACTGTGTGGCTTTGGTTAAGTGTTTGGACAATCTCATCTAGAATGCAAAATCAGGTTAATGAGCAAAAAATTTGCTGAGACCACAACAGGCTTATTTGCAAACTTTCTCAAGAATAGCTTTCTGAAGAAGTTGTGAATTTTTCACTAAAAAAGAAAAGTTTTATGAAAAGGAATTTAAACACAACTTAATTCTTCTCTTCATGCAAAGGTTGCTAAGGGTCAAAAGGAGAAAATCCCTCAAACAAAATGAATTTAGGTAAATAACCCAGCATTTTCACATCACTTCCCCTGTTTAACTTTTCATCTCCTGCAAGACTGCTGGAATTGCTGTGCGTTATTATTATTATTGTAACACCCTGGTGGTAGTTTGACTTTTTCACTTGGAGAAGGATAATTGTTTTCTTTAAGTATAATTGCTGGCACAGGTTATATTTCATCATTTTTCAAGACTTTCTTATCTTTACACTTTTGGAGAAGTTTCTTGTAAAGTTTTATGGACTTTGTTTTAATTCTCCCTGCTAGGTTGATTAGGTTGATTCATTTCTTCCCAGTTTTAGAAGGGTGCTTTTTTCTTTTTCTTGTTTTTGTTCTTGCTTTTGTTTTTTGTTTGGGGTTGGGTTGTGGTTTTTTTTTGATGGCAGTGTGCTTGGAGGATTGGCCTCAGGCTTTGATTCTCAAAACTGTGCATTTCACACAGTTGCATCTATACAATCTTTCTGCTTGCTTTTCCACTCAACTAAATTACATACACATTATTAACTTCTTCCCAGTCCATCCTTTTCTACAAGGGGTAGGTGATGAATCAAGCTGTAGTCCCAAAAGCAAGTACAGCTAGAAGACCTGTGGAGTCAGGAGAGCTCCAATGAGTCATATCTGTTTAACTTCGAAGATCTTCATACACTTTTGCAGCCTTTACCAAGGTTGTTCAGGATGCCCTCTAAAATACAGCTGATTTGGATTACTGCATTAGAAGTCATTCTAAAGGACTGAATTTAGAAAACAAGGAAGTAAATGAAATATCAGACGTGGGTAATCACAGGACATTCACAGTTTAAGGTGCAGAGTTTGGATCCCTCATCACCTTAGCTCTGGGTCACTCTATCAATAAACATCAGCCTTCGCTGCGATGGATTACCTGAAGAGACAAGGACCCAATCACAAATCCATTAAAGGTCATGAAGAGTCTTATCAAAATACCTGTAACACACTGACATCCTTGTTCAGGAAAGAACATAATTTTATAAAGCCCTCAGTGTACATCTGTAGCCCAGTGAGGGCAGGTGCTTTGCGAAGAGCTCAATTTCCAATTTCTTCCCCAGCAGGAGGAACCAGCAGAGAAACCAACAGTGACACAGGCTTGAGGATATGTGTGCTTTTCCTGAGGAATGGTTTATGAAAGAGCAACTTGCTTCACCAGAAGATGAGAGCCAAAGAAATACTTATTTACTGCCAGATTTAGGAATCCCTTCCTCTGAATTATGTTACTACAAGGTCAGGGACAGATAGCAGTCACAAGGACATGACAGTTTTAAGATCCAGTTTACTGTCCTTGCACTTTATTAGAGCTAGAATAGGGGAGCTGGATATCATTAGTAAGGGGAATATTTCTATATATCTGACTGCCAGAGTACTCCCTTATAGACCTGGCAAGTTGTAAGGTGTCAGGCCTTGAAAATCTATTATATACAAGCATAGGAGTTATTTTTAGAACATTCTTAAAATTCATGCAAGATTTATGTTTCCTGATTTTTGTTCAGACCTGTAGTGTTGGCGTAAACTAGCAACCTGGGTCAGAAAGCAGATGCACACTGTCAGTTACATGAACAGCCCTGAGGAAGTCAGTGGTATGCTGGGAGGGCTCCTGGTTTGCAACCCAAATCATCTGGCTTCCCTAACAGATTGATGTGAAGCCGCACTTTTGAGAAACGTGCCCTCCTGCAAGACTCAGGTTCTGCATATCCAGCAATGCTGTGTTAGAAAGACCAGTTTGGGGACTCTTTTTGATACAACCTGCACCACATTCTTGTGGCCTTACTCCTGCAAGCAGTGATGACAACTCAGACTCATGTTGCAAAATCCTTATGCCTATCATGATGGGTTGACTGTGTGTCTGATTCAACATCTATTAAATACCTGTAGAAGAACTCAGGCAGACCTATATGGCAACCAAGTCGGGTTTCTAGTTAGAAAATGGAGAAGCGCTTTTATGAACAAGTTTCTGCATGGCAGATGTTTTACATCATCATACCATCTGAGGTTTACAGTAAAATCCTGCACTTTGTTTCATGTAAGCTACCTCATGTGGCAGGGAAATAAAAAAAGGGATCATTCAACTTTTTTCACCCTGACTCAAGAGTTAATCCCTCCTAGGAGAAGAACAGTAACACACTGTGGACTGAACAACCGCAGTTCTGTAGTTGTTAAAACCAAACTACAGTTCCCCCAAATACACTTCAGACAGAAGTAATAAAATACTGCATGATGTTATTTATTTATTGTAAAATACCAGGAAAAATAGGTTCACCTTTGGGCATTTTTAAAGGTAAGGATCCATAAGGTGTGAAAGCATGCTGTCAGAAGTCTCATTAAGACATTATTTACTAGTTCAAAATGAATTTACATTGATCTTTTGAAACTATTGCTAACCACAAATGCATTAAAACTAAACAGTCTTCATTTACTGAGAAATAAATGTGTCAGCATAACCTTGAATTTTGTCCAATGCTGTTCCGGCTTTTAATTCACAGGAGCTTAGTGTTAAGCAGTTTATTGCTTGTTGTGCTAAAACACGCTGATTTAATTGCTAATATATTTCCTTCCTGCAATCATTTTCAAAATTGTTATCTTGAGAAAAAATATATTTTTCAAGAATCTCCTTCAAAATTGTAGCAGTGCTGGGAAGTATTCACTGAAAATGTTTTCTGCTACATGTTAGATTATTACTTAAAACAGTTTTAACAGAAGAGGCAGGTAAAACACATTGAAAGAAATCTGACTGCTCATCTAGATTATAAGAAGCTTTGGAGATTTGTACAGTATTTATGCTCTCTTTAGCATTTAAATAATTAATTTATTGTTTACATTGAAGAAAATGACAACTTTGTTAATGGTTCCAGACCACCATCTAAAAAATAAGTGGTTTTTATTTGTTTGATAACTTTATAACACAACTTAAAATACTACTATGCATGCCTGTTTCAAAGCCAAACAGAGCTTACAGCTTCACTTCACAGTGGTCTCTAGACTAAGTTTCTGTTGAAAAAAGAAATCTAAGTCAAGAGTGCAAAGAGGATCTCCATATTTGATTCATGCCAGCACCCAGTACAGATTTGTCATTGGCCCCTCTTCCCAAGGACGGGGAATGAAGAAAAATAGTAAATTCAAATATGGCTTTTCCTTCCCTAGCCCAGTGACAGCAAGTGCCTGAAGTAAGCACCAAGTTCTCTAATTTTAATCAAGAGCTTCAACTGTTTTATCCTTCTACTTTGCTGTCCTAAGGTAATAATAATACATTTTCAGGTCCTGCTTTATCCTTCTTTTCACTGTTGAGTCTGCTTTGTTCCTATTTATTACTACCCTATAAGCTAGATTTACCCCTGTTTCACAGTGCAGAGAAAATTACATTGATGGGGGTGTACCTGGCAGGAGGAGCTGCTCCATGGGACCAGTCTGGAGCTGGAGCTGCCAATTCGCAGAGCAATCTCATCTGATGCCACTGAGGAAAGACCTGGCTGGGCTGAAGTGGGCTGTTTGGAGCTTTGCCTGCCAAATGAGCGCTCTCAAAATCGCAAACAGACCTACTCGCTGTGCTTTGGAGAGTAATTTCTTCAATCCCTGCACTTCATGTAAGTTTAAGAAGACTTTATACAAGGTAGGATAAGGACACCAGCCTAACACAAGCTAGGGTGACACTCGTACAGCTGAAGGTCCAAGATTTGCTCAGCAACTCACTTAAGCCCAAGCATCTGAAGCTCTTGAAACTAACTCTATTTAAGTTGTGACTGACAAAAATGCAACACCTGAGGGTGAGAGTGTGAAAGCAGCTTGTATCAGCAAGTCCCCACAGGTAGGCATGGTGTGTTTAGTTTATATATGAATGAAGGAATAGAGCACATGACAGTCTTTCTGCATTAGCATTGTTCTGCTGCAAAAAAGGTTTAAGTATATTGGGACATACAGTGGAATCTGCAAGACAACAAGGTCATTTTTTTGCTCAGTCTCAGCTGAAATAGAAAAGCCAGGCTGGGGCATGGCACAGAGAAATATCTGGAGCAACGTTCAGAGAAGAATGACATTGAGAAGAGGTCTCATGTTCACAGTCATCGTCTCAAGATCATGAGGGAAAAAAGAGAGACTGAAGTGTTTGTTCTAGAGGAGGCAACTGTTGGAAGACACAATATTTCTTTATGTCCATAACAAGGCTGTTGCAAAAAAGCTGGTACTCTCTTATGCTTTTTGTCATAGTATACAGACAAATAAGACCAGAAGATGCCTGTTAGACACTATTAGACAGAAGCAGGAGATCAGGCTGCAGGAGAAGCTGGAAAACCTTCTCAGGTTGAGACCATTCCTCAGGAAATGGCCTTGGTGCAGTTGTTCCTCCTCCAGCCTGGAGAGTGGGTTAGATGGCTTCCTAAGGGCCCTTTCAAGCACATCTTACTGTTCCTTACTTCATTTAATGAAAGGAAAGATTCAGCCTTATAGCCAAACTCCTCCACCAAGCAGCCTGTTTTCTGTCAAGCTTTGTATTTCTTTGTTTGGAGTTTCTAGCAGGGGAGCGCAGCTACTGTATACCCTTGACTGATGAATGGTACATCTCTATCAGGGAAGGTCGTCTTCTTCAGCCGAGCATGCAGCTTCAGGAGCGACACACATGGAGCAGTGAAGGAGGAAGGGAACACCTGTAGAGCCAGACAGATCAGCCAAATCAACCCTGGCAATCAATGGGGTGACAGATGTTGCAGCCAGATCGCACTCACATCCTCAGACATTGGAATAGTCTCCTAAGGGAAGTGGTAATTCCTCTACACTGGTCAGTTTTAAAAGTCAGTTTGACAGAGTGCTGACTCAACTCATTTAAACTATACTTTTACCTTAAGAGGTTGGACTAGATGATCCTTGTGGTCCCTTCCAATCTGGTGTTCTATGATTCTATGATTCTATGAAACAAGAAAGGACTTAATTCTTTTAAACTATCATCTGATTTTAAGTATTGAGCGCTTGTCATAAAATCACTGTAATAATTTCTCTTTTTTGTTTGTTTGTTTGGGGTTTTTTTGCCTAATTGGTTAGGTGATGGCCCCACATCCTGTGGCTGGCTGGAGAGTTACCCTTGAGAGGGGCTGCTGTCCAAGAGCTTTCACTTGGTGCGGTTCCTGTCTGGAGAGGACATGACCTCAGTGGAGGCAGCACCTGGTGGGGCCAGACCTGGCAGCAGAAAAGATGATGCCATGGAGGCAGAGGGACAGTCGGCAGGTTGGCCACAGCCAGCTCCTCCTGGTTGAGCTCTCAATGGGCAGAAACAAGTTCTGTTCCACTGGACTAGAGCAGACAGAATAAATGTCTTAAACCCTTATGACTCCTCAGATGGTACTGCATTTATCTCAGATTATTAAGTGTTTTCTATGTTTGACTGACATTAGACACATTCTTAAAGCATCAAGACATTGTTTAATCAAGATACAGCTATTTTCACAATTAAAACATGCAACCAAAACTTCTATGGAAAATCTTCATTCATATTGCCTCAGACTGTATTCAAACTTAGATTATTTGTTCTTTCCTCTAGATGCTGATGCTATGACTCCCTCTCCAAACCCAGAAATTATATATCTGCCTATTGTTAATTTATCCTCCAGCCTGCCCAAAGTCCTTCAGAAGCTTGTGAATGAAGGTGTGAATAGAAAATTCATATTACTCAGGGTCAGGAAGCACACAAGGATAACTCTAATTGGAAATTACATTTTGCCCAATTAAGAGATCATCATGGGTTATGGGCCTCAGGATTTTTGTGTCCTTGGAAGTAGAGAAGAAAACACTTGTGAAAGTTGACAAGGGAATTATTAAATAAATTCTCAAAACCTAAGAATTTATAAAGTGATTGCTACAAGTTATCTTATTTATTCCAGTGTTGAACCTTGATTTGTACTGGACAAAAACATAAGGTATATTTCGTTAGCTCCAATACTTTACCTAAGAGAGAGCAGGTTTCTGGTGAGTGGTAATAATATTTCTTAGTCCTTTATAGTCCCCTGCTCTGGTTCAGGACAGCCTTACATCACTGGGCACATCCAGACTTCAGTCCTGCAAACGGATCTGTGTTCAGAAAGCCAGACCAGCAATGAAAAGCTGTGCTGTGCAGGTCTCCAGACACCTAGGACCTCAAATATTTGTATTGTGTGAGATGTTGGCTTGTAAAGTCCAGGTCTTCTTCTGTGTGTTATAGGTTCTGTTAAGGTCCACAGTACAGGGAAGAGATGAAGCAGATATCCTGCAAAAGTAATTATAGGAATACAAAGAAACAAAAAATACACAATCTGTATTACAGATCTATAAGATGGCTCCTCCTTTTAACAAGAGATGGCCCTTTAGGGTCAGCTGATCTGCCTGTGTACTACATAATAATAAAACAGTTCACTTTCGTCTAGCCCTTGTGCCAGTTAGCTTTGCCTTTCCCCCCACTCCCACCCACCCCTCTTCTCTTTCCATTTCCCATCTCAGCTGTATCTGGCAGCATTGTTTTTATAACTCTTAAGTCACTGAAAAATACTTCGCAGCTGTCAGAAAAGTGCTAAAAATCTTCACTTGTTAGCATATGATCATTCAATTAAGACAATAAATAGTGACCCAGAGGTTGATTGGAACTGGCTTTGCTTCCCACATTTCCACAGTTTAAGATGGAAGTAATAGAGGAAATGTGTGGAGAATGCTTGCATATTCTCTGCTAATGGTGGAAATGCTTAAGTATCGTCTGCACAGAGCTAATATAAACCGAAGTGGTTTATTACCACCATTTTGTGATTTATGACTCACATTATGACTTTATTTTGAAATGGTTTCATTAAAAATTAATGTGTGGTGAAGGAAGAATGCACAACGAGTTACAGTGATCAGATTCTATCGGGAGCAAGGCCACTTGGTGATTTATTCCTTACAGTCCACTGAAACGGACATTTCTGTGTTGCATCTATTCAGATGCTGCAAGATGCAGCATATGATGCTGGAACTTCCCAGGTGAGACAGCCGTACTGTTGTATCCAGCTGTCCATGCTGCACACTGCGAAGGCTTGGGGTCTGAGTCTTTTTAAGATCTGAGTAGTTAATAACAAAATCTGAATAATTTATAACCAATGTTCTCAGCATTGATTAGTGTTCTTTTGTAACAGAATGTCTTTTTGATAATGCTTCATTCCTTTAATGTCTTGTGAAAACTCAAGGAACTGGCTATTGCATGGCTTAATGGAAAAATCAGCTTTCATTTTTATCAGGTATGTAATGGAAGACAAGCATCGATATTTTTTTCCTCTCTCAGGTATGCACAGCATTAACATGGAGACAAAAAAGGACCAGTCAAGAGATAAGTTAACAATCCTAAGGAACTGCTTTCCCTGCTGGGCTCTGGGAAGATGCTCACTCTGAGCACCGCCTTGCCAGGATCACTCACTGCAATAACGTTCACCCAGTCCACCAGCAGAAGCGTCCCCTGTGCCCCATTCTGACCTCCTCCCTGGGGAAATCGTGCTTGGCTACTTCCATGGCACGCTTCCCGTCATCAGCATCATTAAGTGACTCACCATCACTTCATAAATTAATAGGCCCACATGGGAAAATGGAGGGAAAG
>NW_010182140.1:32855-37456 GCF_000695765.1 Mesitornis unicolor
AGCAATAAAGAGCGTCAACAGTTGGGAGAAGAAAATTGAACCCAGGAGGCCTGGCGTCCACAAATATTGTCCCTTTTCAGGGGCTGCAGTGTGATCCAGCTTTGACAAGCTATACCTTCCGAGAGGTCCATTCTACTCTAAGCCAAATATCTATATACACATACAGTTTTAAAAGCAGGTGTTTTAATAATATACAAGTGATAGGAATACAACAGTTCCTCTTCATTTCTGAATTTTGTTTATGTAGAATGACACAAGAATATGTTCATGACAGGAGAATATTTTTCTTTTGATGACATAGATGACATCCATTTTATTTGTCTTAATAAAAACTTTTTTGTAATAATAATTCTTCATTTGAAGGAAGAACAGAAGCTAGTTTTAAAGTAGAGGAAATCATTATCAGCTCTGGATTTGAATGTAAATTTTCAGAGAATTAGGTGTTTTAGACTTCTTTGTTGTAATTTCTGTTTAGTTTTCAGTTCGTTATTAAATACTGCCAGGGTCATGTGAAGTATTCAGAGCTTCAGCCAGAGTCAGACTCCAGACACTTTTTTATTTCAGGAGCATGTTTGCCTACTTTAAACACTTTCAGACTTCTCTTTCTTGGAGCATAAAGCAGAAAAATGTTTTACTGAACTAAGGCCATTATGCTCCTGGTAAGAATACGTCCTTTGGGATTTAATGTATATTCCTTATGTAGACTGACTTCAATCCTGAAGGTAATTCATCTTAACTTCCCTGGTTGTCCTTCTTTCAGCTGTATACTCCAATAAATACCAGTGTTCAGAGCAATTACACCACTTTCTTTGTAGATAACTTATTCCTCCATAACTGAAGGAATTTATTTCTGGAGGTTCTTTCTGAAATTATTGCGTGAGCATAGAAAATTTCCTTCCCAAATCCACATCTTTCAAATAAACTCTCTACTGATATTAAGATAACCAGGGTCTGCTTATCATATACAGGCAAATGCTTTGCAACTAGAGGAGGTGAAGTAAAAGAGAGGGAAGGAAAACATTTCCTCTATTTTACTACAAAAAAACCCCTCAGATTTTGTCAAAGGAAACTGGAAGAGATCACCTGGTGAGCAGCTTGCAGCTGACACTCCCACTGACAGATTCAAGGAGTGCTGAGGAGAAATGGCACTTAAGTGAAACAGTTGATCAGAGTTGATCTTTTGGGAAGCAAATTATTTTATGTTTTGTCTCTGCGCATGCTTTGGCTTGATGTGGCCACGGTCTGTCATTATGCCATAATCATTGTTAATATGTGAAGCTGTGTAGTAGTAACCCAGGCAGGTTACTGAGCACAGTGCTTGTGACTCTGGATTTTACTGCACTCTCTGCACCCACCTGGGACAGCTACAAAGGGTGGCCAGCTCTCCCCACCCTCCAAGGAGGCTCCCTCCTAAGCGATCCCACCTTGCTGGCACTGGGGCTGAGGCAGGTCCTGCACATCAACACCTCCGAGTAGCTGACCCAAATGCTGACTCCCCTTGGCTCCTCTGGGCCAGGGAACTCAGGCCTGGGCAATACAACCCAAGGGGCAGAAAGGCTCTTCAATACCCTTGCTTCACTGTGCGTGCTGAGCCAGAGATCTCAGCTCGGACTGAAGGCAGATGGTTGTTTATCACTGGCCGGCATTCTCCTGCCAAGTGGGCAGTGGCAAGCAGTTGGCACCATATTTCCAGGTCTAATTCCAGAGTACTTTAGTGTTCATAGGAAATTCTTTGTAACATTCCCTTTGCTCTAATATTCAATTAGCTTTCAAACGAGTGAAGAGCCTGGATGAGCTGAGATGGCCATTTTACCAAGTGCTGTACCATCACAGAGAGTTCACAGACAGCTGTTTCAAAGTAATTGAAGTCATAATGCGCAGAAAAATGACTTTTCTAATGGTTGCCTTGATGATTTATTTTTTTTTAATGTAATTAAAAAGTAGATTTAGAAATATGCTTGGCAACCCAAAAGATTAAATATTAATATGGTGCATAATTAATGAATGATACATCTCTTGATTACTAATGGGTTATTGACTCTAAAAGCCTAACATTATGGAATATTAGGGCAAACAAAAGCTTTGGGGGAATATCTCTAAGTTTCCAGGATGAAGCTGCATCTTTGTCCTTCTAAAAAGTTATACACCTCTTTCAACACCCTCCAAACCACTGAAAAATAGCATTACACTAAAAGGCACAACTATTATAACCACTTTTGAAACCTGTGTTCTTATCATTTATTGTACACTGGAGTCCCACTCTGCAGGTTCTTCTGTCAATGAAAATCTTGCCTAAAAATGTAGTTTGTCTTTGAATAGAAATTTATCACATTGCCATTGTTGTTATCACCTTATTTCTTTCAAAAATATTGCAATGCTTTGCTGAAGTCAGGTATCAGCACTGTTGTATATGCTAAATGGACTTTTTAACGTGAAATTGAGAAAGCAGTGAAATATTAATCAAAATTCTTTATACCTGTCAAACTTTAAAGACAAACATTCAGAAATTTTGAAAGATGACAAGTTTTTGGAAGAAATTACAGTAGAATAATAGCAGCATTATCAATTTTGTGTTGTAAAATTTCAGATAATACAGAACGATTAATTTAATTATATTGGTTGATCCTTTTGCCTTGCCTATTTCAAACATCAAACTCACAGCAAGACAGTCGATAGTTGAGATGTTGCTGTCAGCTGTCTTTCCTTGTACTCCTAAGTGTGAAGAGGTACAGGAAAATTCAGTTTATCATGGAATAGGGTGAGAATTAATGAGAATATAAGCAAATGTGTTAATCCAGGAATTGCATCCCTTTGTATACTCAGGAAAAGGGTCCAACTGAAACTAATGCTACCTTTCAACTCAGCAGCACATTTCATCTAAAAGAACAAAATAGCTACATTGTATAACCATTAAAATATCAGCATCCATATCCCAAAATGCCAAAGTAGTGATTTGTCTGCTCTCGGAGGACAGCTCTTTGCTCAGTAGGCGTCTCAGACCTGAGAGCATCTTGCAGTCCATGCACCGCTGCAGGCTTCCTGCACATCCTTGGGCAAGTAGGCAAAATCTGAGGTGGTTTTGTGGGAGCCTGACAGCTCCCATGACAGATCTGTGGGACCTGACCTCAGTGCCCTCCCTAGAGGTGCAAAGCAAGGCTGGGGCAGCATCACCCCTGTATTCATTTTGTGACTGCCACTAACCACTCAGGTGCTCCTTGCCATCCTGCTGCCCAGCCAGTCAGTCCCCACTTCTGCTTCTGCAAGTCATTCCTTTTATTTTATTGTATTTAACTCTGTCCTTAGCAAATAAAATCCTACTTTTTTTCTTCAGGTTATTTATATCCTTTTTCAAGATCGTGTTCAATTTTAATCCTGAATTTTAAGTGTGCTTGCAGCTTCTCCTAGCTTATCAGCTGCGATTTTTTTCCCTGTTAGGGATGATTACATACTCATACCTATTTAGGATGCATTAACTTCCATTAGATTAAGAAACCTTTTATGTAGGTTTGAGTTTTTTTCAGTTACATCTTACCTGGCTCAGATTTAAAGACTGAAATAAAGAAAGAACAGGTTTTTGATAATCCACAGGATTTTTGAGATGGATTTTCAAGCACTATTATGGCAGTATACATATAATATTGCATGCATAAATAAACCCAAATATTTTAATTTAATGAAGTGCCTAAATACAAAAAAGGGGGGTAAAAAGCTTAAAAAGAAATTCTTCACAATTAAGAAGTGCGGTCCATGGTATTTTGAGCTGAGGAGGCTTTTAGAAAAAAGTCCTGACCATATTGATAAGCTATTAATACTCACTTTAACCCACAGCTCAAGCATTCATTGTCCTCTAAATGTTTGATATGCACAGAGCTATCAACACTTCAAGAAGCAGCATCCAGAAACACTGCCCTTTCAGTCCGTTCTTGCTTATGATAGGCTCAGGTCTTTCATTCAAAGCTCTGGGACTCCTCTTACGGTCTGTGCTGCTTACAAATAGAAAAAAATGCCCTTTGGAGGTCAGAATAGGTGACATCAATTAAAAAAAGTTTTCAGAGCAGGTGTTTTACACTTGTCTTTTTCATCTTCACACACTAATGGATCATTCCCGAGAGGATATGCTGTCTACCTACCAACTCAATGTGTGGCAGAAAATGTCTCACTGTGTTAATTAATAACTGATAGCAAGTACCTAGATCCAGTTTACACCACACTATGGCCACAGTATTAGTTGGCTTTTAAAATTATCAGGTCTTGACAAAGTATCAGAAATGAAGGTGATTATGAACTAGTTGACTTATGCTTTTTTTTTTAAAGTAAATTTAAACTATTCCAATATAGATGTAATTGGTCTAATTAAACAGACCAGAAAAGAGGCTTCATGCATTAGTTTACCTCAATTTTATGCATCAAAGATGGTGTAGAATCTAAATGAAAAATATTTGTGCTCTTGTTTAAGGAACAGACGGAGCTAAGCCTGTTTCTATGGACTGTATGACATGATTTGCTTTCAAAATTGTGTTGATTAAAAGAAGACTGCTTCTAGAAGTGCTTGATATATTACATCAAAATTCTACTATGTACAACAATGCACAATGTGCAGC